>NC_073224.2:58742575-59045606 GCF_029281585.2 Gorilla gorilla gorilla | reverse complement strand
AGGTTATCAAGCTGGAAAAAAACTGAATCTAAATATCAATGTGATATGATGTCATCTATACCTTCATGTTAGAGAAATCTAAGGACTTGTGGGGAACACCTTTCAAATGTTCATAGTAAAAACTAAGAAACTTGTTAACATAAAACTATAATAATAAAATGAACACAACATAGCTATTACATTTCAGTTCACAGGTCTCTGTTGATGTAGAATGAAAAGCAAATGAAAGTAGAGATGTGAATATTTTATTCTGTTTCTAATTAAATATGTTGTTTTATTGCTAAAATCTTCCCTGATCGTATCCAGAATTTCCTTAAACTAATAATGGGTAAATATCATTAACCTTTGAGGTCAAGATTATGACTGGTAAATACAACACTGTGATACTGGCAAAAAGAATCATTTCCCTGAATGGGCAGAAAACTATTAGTCTGAACATGCTTACTAATAATTAAGTCCTACAGTAATTTTCGCCCATTTTTCTTAAAACAATTAGCGCCGGGCGCAGTGGCTCACACCTGTAATCCCAGCACTTTGGGAGGCCAAGGAAGGTGGATCATGAGGTCAGGAGACTGAGACCATCCTGGCTAACACGGTGAAATCCCATCTCTACTAAAAATACAAACAATGAGCCAGGTGTGGTGGCAGGCACCTGTAGTCCCAGCTACTTGGGAGGCTGAGGCAGAAAAATGGCGTGAACCCGGGAGGCGGAGCTTGCAGTGAGCCAAGATCGCACCACTGCACTCCAGCCTGGGAGACAGAGTGAGACTCCTTCTTAAAAAAAAAAAAAAAAAGAAAAAGAAAAAGAAAAAGAAAACATATAATTATCAAGTTACTGGGAATTATATTAAAAATGCTATGTATTTCTAACAGAAAACAGTGATCTGATTTTGAGGCCAATTGGACTGGATTCTACTAAGCAGAATTCAAGAGCAAACACAAGTTCACAAGGATAATTTGTCATGTGACATTACACAAAATTGCCATATATCTTAGATCAGAGGTAAGAAGGATCACAAGAGACCTTGTTTCCTCTCCCTACATGGCAGGCTCCTTTATGTTCCACTAAAAAAAGGCACATCCTTTTATATTCTACACGTATACAGGGACCGCTCCAAATCTCCCAGCTTCCCTCCTAAAGTGTAAACTAATAGTTGAAAGTTCTTCCCAATGTCCAACTAAATCTCTCAGAAGATAATTTAACTCTTTTCTCTCTTGTTGAACAGCTGTGAAAAAAAAAAATAGATCACCCCCACATATAATTTAAAACAAATTCAAAAACCTTTACTGAAATTCTATTTCCCATTGTTCACAAATTATTTCCTATATATCTACATAGCGGTTCTCAACCCTTTCTGTTCATTAGATTACCTAAGGAAGATCATTTAAATTTTTAAAAAGTGACCCTTCACCCCACCCAATACCATTCTAGACACATCTACAATTGTTTAAAAACTCCCCAGGTGATTCTTATGTGCTGTTCTGGTTGAAAACTACTGCCACAAATCTTTCTGTAAAGAAATTTTTCTCAAGCCTTTTAAAAACCTTCTGCCATTTTTCAAGTTTCAAATATTGTTTTAAACTGGACTAAAAACAAGAACATAATATATAACGTGATATCTAAAACTAAGTGTTTTTGTAGATATTCATAAGCATAAATGAAGCAAAAATTCTATATCTCAAATTCAATTTTCCCAATGACTTGATTACAACATCCCCTTGACTAGTGTCCAACACTGAATCATATCCCTCTCACTCTACCTATGGAACCCAGACACCAATGCTAAAAGTTTCAGAATCAGCCTTCACACGCCTTCATCCTCTACATCTAATCAGCTGCCTAACCACGTTAGTTATTTCTTCGAAATGCAGTTGTCATCCATTCCTCCTCTTCCATATTCATCTTACTCTAAATTCTTATTGCCTAATTAGTCTTCTTGCCACTCAGCTCTTCTCAACTCACTGCCACTAAATTAATCTTAAGAGTTTTTATTATTCCTCCCTTCACAGAACAATATTCAGTGGCTCACTACTGCTTAACAAAACCCAACTCATCAAACTGTGTTAATATTTAATGCCTCATATAGAACTTTAAAATTTTAACATAACTCCATATGCAACTCCAGTGTTGCAAAATTCTGCACTTCCTACCCAATTCCATCCTACCTATCTAAATGTATTTCCCACCAACTCCAATGCAAATTTTCTACTCAATCCCAGTGTCCTTTCACATAAATAAAATTTATTCCCAATTCCAAGGATTTACTTATACTCCAACACATGCTGCACCCCCTTCTGAAATCCTATGTTCACTTTTCTCTGTCTCTCTAAAATCAATACATTATTCCTGACCTATGCTATGAGACCTTCCCAAAATACTACAACCACACAGACTATCTCACTTCCAGACAATAACCATCGCTACCAAACCATCTTATTTGTGTCTCCTCATTTAAACAAAGCTCCTAAAAGCCGGAATCATGTTTCAAATTTTAATGTACACTTTATAAAGGTAGCTTTTTCAGTTTTTTATTGAGTATATTTTCCATTCTTTCCATTCAATGGATGTATATAATGCAAATAAAATTATTCCCTATCATATCAATTTTTCACAGTAAACGTCATAAACTTTATTTGCTTATTTTAATGTGCTTATTTTAACAAGTAGCTGGCTTACCCTAACATAAACCTGATCAATTCTGATTTAAAGGTAATATAATAAATCAAGTAATCCTTAACACCAAAGAGAGTGAAGTGATCTGCCCTTATTTTCACTACATATTTTCACTAAAGATAACAAGCAAATGAGCAGAGGTAAGCTATTACTAATTAAGAAAGCCCCATACTTCAAGAAAGAAATAGGCAATTAAATAGTAATCATGTAGAATAAATAGTAATTATACAAATTATCCTTGGGCATTTGCCACTGACGTGTTTTTAGTTAGCCCCCATAATGTACAGCACAGTACGTCTCAAGCTTTTTGGTCTCAGGACTGATTTATTCTCTCAAATATCACTGAGGTCGTCAAAGAACTTTTGTTTAGGTGAGTTATAGTAAATGACACTTATGTATTAAAAATCAAAACTTAAAAATTAGTAAAGCACAAAAATCTTCAAGTACACACTTCATTAGTCATCAGAGTTATAACTTCATCATGTCCTGAAGCCTATGCAAAAATCTACCATATACTTGTGAGAAATGGGAACGAAAAAGGCTAATAATGTCTCACTACTACGAAAAAAGTTCTGACCTCACAGAACTCCTGAAGTACTCCAGGGAACCGCCACAGACCCCTAGACTACACTTTGAGAGCCAAAGGTATATCACAAAGAATTTTAAAAACAGATTAAAATAATGTTTTTATGTATGGTATAAAACTTGTTTTCTAATTAAGATTTTCTTTAAAACCTGAGAAAAAGTCAAGGTATAATTATTTATACCTTATATATTACACAAATATAGTCCCTTTTTACAGGTAGAAAAGACAAAGGGGAGATTTCAAGGTTAAATGCCTTTAGGATATATAGGTAATAAAAATGAGTAGAGTGAGCCTACAGAAGACAGACTATAAAAGGACATGTAGTAAAAAATAGATCCCATTCCCCTTCCCAAAAAAGCAACCATTATTCAGCTCCATCCATGTGGAATGTGGGCCCAGTGTTGACAGATACTTTTGATTTTTCAAGAAAATCCAGAATATTTATGAAAACAAAATCACCCAATTTTTAAGTTGGGAAAAATAATTAAACATTTCATGAATACCATGTGAGCCAAATAAGGTGTGTCAGGGGGCCATCATTTTTTATCTCTATATTATGACATGGGAACTTAAATTAGAAAAGAAAAAATTCTTTAAGGTTAATCATATGTTTAAAGTAAAGGGCTACTTGAATTTTTTAATCTGTTACGGTGGCCTTTAGACTGAAAATAGTTTTTATCTAATTTTTTTCAAATGTGCCACACTAAATGCAGGAAAATTAATCCTAATTTTGCAGATTCTAAGGTTAACATTTTAAAAGAAAATGAACATGGACATTATTAAACCTGTTTCCTTGACCTTAAGAACATTTAAAAAAATAAGTTAGACATAAGTTGTTTAATCAGAATTGGTACATATATACATTATATATGTATATTATTTGACATTTTTGAGATGTCTGAATTTTATAGGCACACTATCAAAAGAAAATACAATCTCAGAATAGGGTTGATCACTTTAAAAATTAGCTTACTAGAGCCCATAATGTTGATATTACCATATGACAACTTTATGATTCAACATAAAGGACAACTGAAATCTGGGAGGATACTGGCTACTAGAAAGTTTCGAGGAATAGCAGACACCACTTTATTCTGGTAACTTCTTGAGAGTATTTACATCACAACTTGTAAGAAACAATGAGAAAATGAGACAGCCAAAAGGATTAAAACAGATTAGCAAAGAACTCATAAAGAGAAGAATTATGTCCTTTGGAACAACAAACAGAATCACACATTTAGAAAAATAATTATTGGCTGAGAAACTATAGCAGGAAAACAAACTGAAAGAAAAAGAATAAATTCGAAATTCATGACCTCAGACCAAAAATATGCTTATATTTGTTGTATATTCTAATACTAGTCTATCCTCTAGGAAAGTGAGCAATTAATTCCCATTTAGGTTGTCCTAAAAAAAGTAGTAAGGAAGTAAAACAATAAAAGAGTTGGGGGATTATCATTTGAAGTTTAAAACTTTCAGTAGTATATAATTATATCTTCAGTGAATTCTTAAAGCATTCACGGCATGGTAGTTACGTGGCTGGATACTGAAGTCAAACTTCATATAGACATGCCATGCATTGTCATTCACTCATCATACACCAGGGGCGTCCAATCTTTTGGCTTCCCTGGGCCACACTGGAAGAAGGAGAATCATCTCAGGCCCCACATAAAATATACTAAAAATAGCTGATGAGCAAAAAAAAGGAAAAACTTTTAAAATGCTGTAAGAAAGTTTATGAATTTTTTGGCCACATTCAAAGCTGTCCTGGCCACATGCAGCCTGCAGGCCATAGGTTGGACAAGCTTGCTATACATGATCTTTCTCAAGCTACACAGCACTCTGTGCCTCACTTTTCTGCAATGTAAAGTAGTGATAATAGCAGTACCCACCTTGAGAGATGTTGATAGGATGAGTGGAGATTACATATATTCACTATATCATTATATGCATTCACTATCACTATTCGCTATCACTTTATTCATCATTGTAAGGCAAGATGGAAAAAATGCTGAGATACTGATGCAGAAATTTGACCACAGTGAACAGAGGTAATGCATTAAGCAAAATGGTAGGTTATTACTGGCTCTTTCTTTCTCTTCATATAAATTTACCTCCCCTCACCCAGGACCTTCCCAAGTCTGGTCACTTGTTTTGTAATGCCATCCTTCTATACTTCTGTCTTAAAGAGTAACTCCTTAAGAAATTTTTACATTTATGGTCAACTAATTATTAGTTCAAAACTTAAGAGCGCTGCACAACAGCTCACCACCCATTCCTAACTGGCCCACCTATGTGTTTCACGTGTTCTTCTTTCCTTCAACTCACTCTCAACTTCTATTTTCTATACTTATCTCTTTGCCCTTACCTCATTATCACTCAATGGCCAGCACAATCTCTCCTCTCTCTCACCTTCTCTATCTCCTTTCCTCATTTTCTGTCATGGTAAAAGTGAAACTGGGTAACTACAGGAAGAAATGTGTATTGTTACCAAAGGGAATCGGAATAACAGAAGAAACATTAAGTTAGTTAAAAGACACCATGGCAGACTGATCCTTAGAATATGACTCAAATAATACAATATAAGCTGCTGCTTCCCCATATGCATAGTTATTCTCAGGAATAAGTTACATACATTAATACATCCAAGCAAGAAGCCCAAGTGCATAAAACCTTAATTATTGCTCAAGATTGATATGTGACTGACAAGAGGAGAAGCAATTAGTCCAGGTTGGTAAATAAAAGCAGACAGATGACACAGTTACTAGCAACTTAACTTCCATCACCTCTAAATGGACTGTAACTACATTCTTGGTATTGACAATGCCAATATAAGATCAGACAGAGCCTCCGGATTCTTTGTACACTAAGATTGCAACCATCTCCTCCAAGGAGTTGTATAATAACACTGCCCACCAGACCTATGTATCAACAGAATAGGTATCAAAATGCCAAATACCAAATTGGAAAGAGTCTTAATTATGTACCGCAGATATGCAGTGTCCTACTTCTTTGTTTCTACAGACAAACGTGATCATATTAAACAAGGAAATTGGGGAAAAAAACAATGAAGAAAAAGGATCAAGATTTTGTACTCACACAACAAGAAAATAAATATTCAGAACTTGACAGAAGTCTATAATGGAGCTTTTTAGGAAAAAGAGTAAATACTAGACATCTACTGTTTCTTGCATTTATAGTGTGGTCTGCAATATACACTCTTCAAATTAAGAAGTTTAAACATCTATGTTTAAGAATAAGCACAAAAAAATTAGAAATATGCATGTATTATTAGACCTCAAGTATCCACCCCTGACAGTTATTTGCTTAACCTGTTTTTATAAACACAGCATACAAACCTCGATGAATGTTTCTCCTGTTATTCTTCTACCTTACCCAACACTTTTTCCCCCTTACCAGCTTATTTTATGGTCAGAGGTTAAACTGCTAACCCTTCACCTTCCAGGAAAGTTTTTTTTCCTCTCTCATAAAAGGTTTTTCACAGTGTGCAGCAGTCGGATTAGCTCTTCTCTTCGAGAACAAAAGCTCTGTCTTTGTCTTCGTTGTTTGGGCATGGAGCCCCTACATCAGAGGAAGCTGCTCCTACTCAACATGCACAATAATGATATTGTGAGGCCCCACGAAAGCCTGGCCTCTCAGTGTCTAGACTCTCATCCAACCAGCTAGCCAAACAGAAAATCCTGTCAAGCACTCAGCTGAAAATTAACTAAGGTATCCTGTTGAGAACCTGATGAAGATGTTATTTGACCATACGGTAAAACTTTCTATTGTTGAACATAAAGATAAGAGAAAAAGTTTTAGAACTCAATGCTTTAACAATCCTGGTCACCAATTCACACATGGGTCAGTAAATGTATTTTACCAACATACAACCCCTTCCTCTATACGTGGGCGTGCTCTTAAAATAATACACAGGCTTATTTATGACATTCTAATTTCTTGCATTTAAAAATCTGTGCAACTAAAAGATACATTCAAAAAAATTACAAGAAATTATATTTTATTTGCAGTATTTACATTAAATATTTATCATTAGAAATTCTGCTACTGTATTTTTCACTGAAGGACCCAATCAAAATGCAGAAGTCAAAATAAAACTGTCATATCTTTTCATATTCCTGAATAAGTTTTAAAATATTGAACATAAGAGAAACAGTAAACTAAAAAGTAGATAACTGATTAAAACTTAGAAATAAAAATAGAGTATATAAACCAAACCATTCTTATAAAAACTATCTGTAAATTTTTTAACCTGTAAAAAGTTAAACACATTAGATAAATTTAAATTCAGTCATATGATGGTAGTGAAAGATAATTCTCTCAAGTATATTAAGTTATGGTTGAGTTCATGAATATTTACAAGGGACTTTGGGGACTGCTGCAGTTTATGAAATATTTTGTAATTTAAACCAATAGCAACAACAAATATTGAAAATTATTAAGTGAAAACTATATATGATTACAACCACATTTAATAAGCTCATATTGAAATCTAAAAAGGAATACACAAAAATAGATGTTTTGTGTTATTGGTATAAAAAGAAAAATCTTTTTCCTTCTTTCAAAATTGACTGCAATACATTACATTCGTAATTTAAAAAAAAAACTTTGCAAAATAATCAGAATAGTTCAAAACCCTACAAACAGACAGCAATTAATGAAAGATAAGGGTGTAACTACTGTATACAGGATTCAGAATTAAAGAATACATCATTTGTTACATACTCCATAGAGTAATATAAATTGATTTCCCAAATTTTAGGAGAAACATAAATATGCTTTTTTTTTTAACCTACAACAAACTTAACAAAAGAAATACATTTATTCTTAAGGGGGAATATAATCAATGCTTATACATAGCAGATGTCTGGCATGGAGGAGTATGTTCCTACTCTTTTAATAGACACATGAAAATCTAAGCCTGGCAAACAAAAATATTTAAATTGAAGACTCTGGAACACAGTGGATAAGTAAGAACTGGCAGAAAATGTTAAATATTTCATTCCTACTTCTGTAGAAAAAGCGGACAAAATTTTAACAAAATTTAAAAGAACATTTCATAAAACAATAACATGCAATTTTAAGAAAATAGATTTGGTTAAATCTATATTATATATGAATAATACAAAAGTTAACAGGAAGGTACAAAAAACAATATTGAATGGGTCCAACATGCCTACCATTGAGTATCTTTTACATCAATGAATTAGCAATCTGTAAAATGATTACAGTACCAAATACATCCACCCAAATACTGGAGGCAGAATGGCTTTATTCTACTATACCTCTGCTTCAAGTGGTTTTATTTCCTCAGAACGCTACACAGCTCCACCTTGGCTTTTGGCAATTAAACTAAATAAAATTTAAAAGTCCAAGACCTCAGAGAATTCACTGTTAAAAAAAAATACTCTGAAGCTACTTCTCATGGGTTCTCGGGTACATTTCCTTTGTTAGAAGAAGTGATCTAAAGTTTTGCTTAACAGTTTATGTTCACTTTAGTGTGAACTATGAAACATTCCATTTACAAAGTGTTCTTAGACTTTTATGAATTCTAAAGGGTATTACTCGAAAATATAGGTTGGGGCCATCTTTTCTCCTCCCGTGGAGCTGCCGCCATGAAGGTCGAGCTATGCGGTTTCAGCCGGTACAAGGTCTACCCCGGACACGGGAGGCGCTACGCCAGGACCGACAGGAAAGTTTTCCAGTTTCTTAATGCAAAATGCGAATCGGCGTACTTTTCCAGGGGGAATCCTCGGCAGATAAACTGGACTGTCCTCTACAGAAAGAAGCACAAAAAGGGACAATTGGAAGAAATTCAAAAGAAAAGAACTTGCCGAGCAGTCAAATTGCAGGCGGCTATTACAGGTGCCTCTCCTGCTGATATAATGGCGAAGAGGAATCAGAAACCTGAAGTTAGAAAGGCTCAACGAGAACAAGGTATCAGGGCTGCTAAGGAAGCAAAAAAGGCTAAGCAAAGTATCTAAAAACACTGCAATGTCTGCTGTTAAGGCACCTACAAAGGCAGCACCTAAGCAAATGATTGTGAAGCCTGTGAAAGTTTCAGTTCTCGAGTTGGTGGAAAACGCTAAACTGGCAGATTAGATTTTTAAATAAATATTGGACTTAAAAAAAAAAAAGAAAATATAGGTTGGAATACTGCAAAACAACCCACTCTTTTGATTTCAAGCTCAATTTTAAGCTGCAGATTCCAACTTTCATTGAACTTGAATAGCAAAAATTTTGAGTCAGAGATAACATAAGATCTACTCATTTTGAGACTTGGGATTAAATGGTTTGCCCAATTCTTTCTACCTGTCTGTCTGTCTCTCTATCTATCTATCTATCGAGACAGGATCTTGCTCTCTTGCTCAGGTTGGAGTACAGAGGCACAATCATAGCTTACTGCAGCCTCAGTTGAGGCTGCCTCAGCCTCCCAAATAGCTAAGACTACAGGCGTGTGCCACCACACCCAGCTAATTAAAAAATAATAATAATTTGTACAGACAGGGTCTCACTATGTTGTCCAAACTGGTCTTGAACTCCTGGCCTGAAGCAATCCTTACACCTTGGCCTCACAAAGCACTAGGATTAGAGGTGTGAGCCACCATGCACAGCCTCTTATGTTTTAAATTAAAATAATAAATTCTATGTATGTCATAAAAATCATCCCTGAGATAATCTGTGATAAATTTGTTACTGTAACCTTTCCTTACAAATGCCCATACTGCATTCCTGTTGTACTGGAATGGCTATTCATTAGCCCCAAGGCTCTACTGATCTTGCTTGCCTTTCTCTTAGACTGCTATCCATATTTTTGTTATACCACTCATTCTGAAAACAGCTTCCTTTTTATTTGCGACTGCTGAGTACACACCCAAGCATCTACTCTTTTGAATGTCTCTTTGAGACTACTTCATAAATGAGATTTCTCAATACTAGCATTTATGCAAGACATCAAAACTATTGCTATGTCTCTTGAAAATCATCGAAGACTGCCTAATTGCACATAAAAAAGCCTATTCTGAGTCTAAATCATACTTCATCTTTGATAAGCCCTCATCCATTCCTAACTCTATCCCAGTTCTTCCAATTGCACACATAGGGCATATCAGAGACACTGCTCCTTTCCTACAATCAGCTATAAGGCAGCACACCAATAAACCTGACAGCAACATCTCCAACAGAATAGTGGGAAAATCATCTGCCCTATGTCAAAGTGGTTGGATCTAAGCACCACCATAGCCCTATTCCTTTAGACAATGGCTTCAAACTTTCAGATGCATAACAATCACCTGGGAAACTTTTTCCAAAATGTAGATTACACTCCCACCTCCATCCTTAAAATAATCAAAGTATGTCCCAGGATCCTGACTTCTCAATAAATCATCTATAGCTCTAAATCACATACTGACAAACACTGAATAGCAGCTCTTTCTAAACACCTGTGGACATCTGTCTAGCAACATTAAACATTCCATCTTGGAGGTATGACAAAACTCCACAGGCCCCTGAAAACAAGGAGATTTTTGCACTCTATTAGACTTGTTTGCCTCTATCTACTAAGCATTATAGGAGATTCTCCTACTTAATCATTACGGTGAGAATGCAACAATGATTCTTATTCATTTTTAGGCCTTTTCTTAGCTAGACAAGAAAAACATTCACATAGGTATCCAGGATCTAATTTACTACAGGTAGGGAAGCCTCAAGATTCTAATTATGTAAAAATTGGTGAATTTAAAAATAAATACTTAGAATTCTGCTTCAAAAAAAGAAAAACAAGTAAAGCTATGTCTTCCTGTTGAGTTACAATACACATCCCCCTTTAGTCTGGTAGAACTGTGTTTTCCAATCACCTTGAGGAAATAAAGCATTACTTAGTTCTAAGATAAAATTTCCAGTATTATGCTGAAATTTTATTAGAAAGGAGAGGGTAACATAGATATCTGACCTGGAAAGCAGATAACCCAGCTCATTTTCTTCCCACAGGTTTTGATTGCCTCCTAATTTCCTATAATTCATTGTCCCTATTTACTTTCCCCTTCAACTGTATTTACACAGATTTCTCTGACACCTGTTTATTACATTTCTTCTCCTCTCTGTCACTGATCCAGTATGAATTAGCATGCATGAGTACCCTCTGTTATATAACAGGACAAAGGGGAGTATCTAATATTATAACTGGAAAAGAAGTTTTCATGACAAATGATTTTGAAACAATGCTGAATTTTGAATTTAAGGTGCTATTTTTCTCATTTAGACATAGAAGTATTTTCCTTTCAAAGCCAAAAAATATCAACATTAAATCCACATACAGAATGACAGCCAGGTCACAACAATTCCCTCGTTTCTGGGAACTACATCTTATACCCAGGGTGGGTTTTCAGTAGTTGCATCCACAATTGGTGAATGTGACCTCAGGCCAGAGCTGATAAGTCAAACACATGACCTAATCTGGCCAGTTTCTTTCTCATAGAAGACTTGGGTTATTAACTGTGAAACACAACATGGAAGATGCTGATGCAGAATCACTTTTTGGCAGAAAGATGACAGAAGATCCTCAGAACTTCCATGGTAACTATATTCCCAAACATTATTTACCCATGTACTTAGTTACCATAGCTTTTCTTCTAACCATAGATGCAGAATGTTAAAGCAGCACTTTTACATCCATAAACAGGACATCTGCTCCCAGCCAAGAGAAAGTACAAACTGTATTTGCTCTCTCTCTAACAACTAAAAATCTAAAAAAATACATTAAACAATTTTCAGACATTAGTAAATGCAGGACAGTGATCCCTGACAGAGATAAAACAAACAAGGTAAGCCTTACAATTGGTCTTAATATCTGGAGTTTCCAGGATGTGGCACAAGGTGGGAGAAACCCAGGCAGAGCCTGGTGGTCTTCCTGAGATGAGGTTGGAAGGCCAAAGCATCTAGACTCCATGAAGAGAACAGAGACGAAGCTGCACAGGAATAGAGCTCTGGAGAGCTGCAGAAGGTTCACCACCAACCCACCCAAGACTTTAGTGCTGATGATCAGTGCACACATATGAGGAAACTACCAGACACTGAGGAAAGAATCACCCAAAAGAAATGGGGGGGAAATCCCAGGATCAGCTGACATTCACACCACCCAGAGTGGGAAAACCTCGTAATCAACAAGAGTATCCTGTACAGTACTCAGAGGGTAATACCTTAGCAGTGGGACAAAATCAGCACTGGACTGAAGATGACTCTGGTTTCACCTACCAAAGCTTAAAAGCAAGCCTCAAATGTTCAAACTGTTTCCAAATAACTTAACTGTAATCTAAAACAAAACCTTAAGTGCATATGGGACATATAAGAGAAGAAACCATATAATGCACCACAAAGCAAGTCCTAACTGATTTAAAAGGATTCGAGTCATACCATGATATTCTCTGGAATTACATTATCAAAATATAACAGAAACATCACAGGAAAATCCCCAAATATTTGTAACTTAAATAACATACTTCTAAATAACCCAACGGTCAAAGAAGAAATCAAAAGGAAATGAAAATCTAAATGAACTCTAAATGAAAATAAAAACAAAACTGATAAACTGATCAAAAGAAAGGACTATTCTCTGTGAAAGACAATGTTAGTTAAAAGCATGAAAAGACAAAATACAGATGGGAGAAAAAAATGCAAATCCAACAAAGTCATTGTATCCTGGATATATTAAAATCTTTCAAAACTCAGTAATAAGAAATCAACCCAATAAAGAAAATATAAGAGAAAGAGCTGAACAGACATTTCACCAAAGAAGATATACAGATGGAAAATAAGCAAATGATTTCATCTTAATAAAACATAATTTGAGTCTTAAAATGCTTCCACCAATTTCTAAGAAATCAGACCTTTACCTCTAAATTAGAATATGTAATGTGCTAAGATATTCTTAACAGTTCCTTTCAGTTACCCTATGAAAATTTTGCACTATCAAATATAATTTTGCATCAGCAAAGACAATCACTACAGCCCTGAACTTGTGTTTGATTTGGGGCTGGCAGGCATATAACCTAATTATGAGCGCAAAAGGAAGGAGAGTGCAATTTTAATTCTGTTAAGTTGGTTAAAGTGAGACTCATTGACAATGAGCAAAAACTTGAAAAAGGTAAAGAAATTACTTGTGCAGATATCTTGGGAAAGTGTATTAGAAGTAAACAAAAAATGCAAACCCTTGAAGGAGCATGCTTGATGTTGTTCCAGGGATAGCAAGAAGCCAGTGTGGCTGCAGTTAAGAGAGCAAGGGAGAAAAGCGGGAAAGGATGAGGTTAGAAATGTAAACAAGGGGGATTTGAGCCAGTTATATGGAGCCTTGTGGGTCCCTGGCAAGTCTTTTATTTGAATGATTTGAAAAGGCAGAGGGATGAATAAAAAAGGAATTATGAGCAAGAGATCCCTATATGGGGAAGACTGAGTCTCAGAAAGTCAAGGTTTGAGAATTGAGGTTGTAGACAAATTTCTATTACTGTATCGAATACGCTACACAATATATTGTGGGAACTATCAAAAGGAAGATGAAATCCTTGCTTCAGTGAGTTGATAATGTAGTTGAAGAACTAAACAATAATACAATTAAAATGACAGAATGTTTAAATTACAAGGGGCTTTCGGATAGTCTATAGCTTTTGTTTACCTGAAGGAACTTGAGTCAAGAAAGGAAAAATGATTTATGCAAGATCATATAACTAGTTGTTGGTTCAGGCAGAACTAAATTGCCACCTTCATTAATAAGTTCTTTAAAGTCCAGTTTATCAATGGTATGAAGGACAAGCTGAAGAAGAGACTATACTTATAAAGCACTTTTGCAAGATAAATACGCATTTGTCACATTCACTTGCTTTCCTGACTTCCAAATTTCTGTGCTACAATTTTGAAGGAAGGAGTGAAAAGCAAAGCTAACACCTATGTTGATAAGTAAATTTAGTAGATCAAAAGATAAAAATCCTTCTGTATTTTGATCAGAAAAGCACACAAAGCTTTTCATATGAAGACTATATTTTCTTCCTAAAAAAAAAAAAAAAGACTATTTTCTGGAATTTCTCTAGGCTACAAAGAGAAAGGATAAGACAAGTAAATCATTATCCTCTATGTTGATAAAGCTTGCTTCCTTCAAATCAAGATAAACACCACTGGCTGGTAAAAAATAACATCTCCTGCCAGAGTCCTCTCACTGAAGCATTAGTACTTCTGACATATCCCAAGATAGAGTAACCAATTAATTCATGTGCATATTCCAAAGATCATCACTTCCAACTCAACCCAACTAAGGATGTATTACCCAAAAAAGGGTTTAAAGCGATTACAATGATGCCATCCTTATTTATGCATATTTATAGAGCAAATAATCATTAAAGCAGTTTTAAACTACAAATATACTTTTAAAATTCTAATGTCAGAATATTAATCTTCAAAGTAGAACAAGCCTAATGTGAGAATGTCAATACACAATCTTTAACACATTTCTGCACAATCGTTTGAACCTAATTATCAAATTGACAATTTAAAGTAATTATAAAGTAACACAAAAACATACCTTTTATGCCATTACCAAAGATTTACTATTTAATAAAACTTCTAAAAGTAGTTTCAAATATTTAACAGGCACAAAACTTAAAACATTGGTATCTATACAATCTCACCAGGTAAAGAATTTAAAATTTCAGTTTCATAAACCTATACACAGAATGAATAAAATGGGCATAAACTACATACACTCAAAAAGAAAAAAAAGAACTAAAATAAACGTGGCAACCCACACCTATGGTATGCAGAAAGGCAGAAAGAACATTAAACTTCATTTAGAGATTCAATTTGCAGTCTCAGCTCTTCCACTTTATAACTTTGGAATCTTAAGTATGAAAGAACTTCACTGAGCTTTAATTTGCTCAATAAAATGAGGATAGCTACTGAACCTAACATAGAGAGTTGCTGAGAAAATCAAAATTAATTTAAAATAATATATGTAAAATCCCTTTCAATCTGTAAATTAGTACACAAATTTACATTACAAGGAGAAATGTTAAATATAATACAATGGCACTATTTCAAGTATTGGTCGATACCATCTAATACAGCAATCTAATTTCTTTAGCAATTTTTTCTTTCAAAAACTCAGTTCATAAAATGTTTTATGTTATCAACTGTAGGCATATGTTTACCTAGAGGTAAATAACCACAAACTAATCTGTCATATAACATCCTAATTCTCATCATTACCATAACAATAATATCAAGGGACAGAATTTTTATACTTCAGTCTCATATTTCTACTGTGTGCTTTGTGGAACAAGACACATTTACTGAGTACCTACTTATATAATACTCTAAAGAATTTTTAAAAGAAGAAAAGATAACATCTCTGACTTTATCAATCTTGCAGTCTAGCTGGCATAATACTACATATTCATAAATAATGCAAATTAAAGTGATAGGAGACTTCACTTTTGGTCATGAAGCAGTTAACAGGCACAAACCAGCTGGCCCACCATAGACAATGTAAAATAAAGTAAAACTGTACAAAATATTTGAAACAAATATTTTTAAAAGTTGAGCAATAGGAAAAGCAAGACTGTGGTCTCTGGGAAAAAAAGCACTACAATCTCCCTGGCTTTCTGTCTGAAGGCACTTTCAGAACTGTAGCACACAAAGAACTACAGTCTTTCTGAGCAGCGGAAAAAGAGAATAAAGTTTGGAGATGAAGCAAAATTTGTGGAAGACAATATCAAATACAAGGAGCATCAGAAATCTGTATAAGGGTCATATTAAGTCTCTGGCCAAACACTAGGTTGCATATGTGCAGGGTGACACTCTTGACAATGTCTGTCAGTGAATAGCTGAATGGAGATTCTGGTGGTCACATAGAACCAAGAGACAGAACAAGCAGATAAAACCATGGACATGTGAGGAATTCAACTGAGACACCTCAGAAAGGTCACACTGTTAGGAGACAATTCCAGGGGTCTCTCACTTCACTTCACTTCTTTAGAGCCCGGATAAATGACTGGGTTTTATTCCAGACTATCTTTTCCAGGATGACTGACTGACAGGGGAAGTAATCATTAACAAAGTTTTAAGCTATTAACATGATATTAACAAGATTAAATCAAACACCCTTAGAAAACAGTCTCCATCCCAAGCAGAGGGCACATTACCTTATAGCCTTGGAAGACAGAAACACAGATATACCTTGAAGATATTGCAGGTTCAGTTCCAGATCACCTCAATAAAATGAGTATCACAATAAAGCAAGTCACACAAATTTTGTGGTTTCCTAGTGCATATAAAAGTTATGTTCACACTATACTGTAGTCAATTAAGTGTGCAATAGCATTATGTCTTTAAAAATGTACAAACTCTAACTTAAAAATATGTTATTGCTTTAAGAAATGCTAACAATCTTCTGAGCCTTCAGCAAGTTGTAATCTTTTTTTTGGTGGAGGCTCTGCCTCAATGTTGATGGCTGCTAACTGATCAGCCTGGGGGTTGCTGAAGGCTAGGATGGCTGTGGAATTTCTTAAAATAAGGCAACAATTAAGTTTGCCACAACAATTGATTCTTCCTTTCACAAAAGATTTCTTTGTACCATAAGATGTGGTTTGATAGCATTTTATCCACAGTAGAACATCTTTCAAAAGTAGTGTCAATCTAAGCTGGTTACAATAGTGCAGGCCTGAAGTCCTAGCTGCTACGGAGGCTGAGGCAGTAGGACTGCTTGAGCCCAGGTGTTCAAGGCCAGCCTGGGCAACATAGCAAGACCCCATCACAGAAAAAAAAATTGGAGTCAGTCCTCTCAAACCCTTCCCTGCTTTATCATATAAGTTTATGTAATATTCTAAACCCTTGGTTGTCATCTCAACAATGTTCAGAGCAGCTTCACCAGTAGATTCCATCTTAAGAAATCACATTCTTTGCTCATCCGTAAGAAGCAACTCCTCATACATCAAAGTTTTATCATAAGATAGCAGCAATTCAGTCACATATTCAGGATTTACTTCTAATTCTAGCTCTCTTGTTATATCCACCACATCTGTGTTACTTACGCCACTGAAGTCTTAAATCCCTCCAAAGTCATTCATGACGGTTGGAATCGATTTGTTTCGAACTTCTGTTAATGTCGATATTTTGACCTCCTCCCATGAATCATGAAATATTCTTAATGACATCTAGAATGGTGAATCCTTTCCATTCACCAAAGAGATTTTTCAATGTACTTTGCCAAGATCCATCAGAGGAATCAGTATCTAGGGCATCTATAGCCTTTCAAAATGTATTTCTTACATTTAGACTTAATGATATAAAACTTGAAAGTCAAAATTACTCTTTGATCCATGGGCTGCAGAATGGATATTGTGTTAGCAAGCATTAAAACTTTTGTCTTCTTGTATATCTCCATCAGAGCTCTTGGGTAAACAGGTACATTTTAATATTTTAAAAGAAATCTTTTTTTCTAAGCAGTAGGTCTTAACAGTGGCCCTAGAATATTCGATAAGCCATGCTACAAACAGATGTGCTGTCATTTAGGCTTTGTTATTCCATTTATAGAGCACAGGCAGAGTAGATTCAGCATAATTTGTAAGGGCCCTGGGATTTTTGAATTTATATACGAGCACTGGCTTCAACTTCAAGTCACTAGCTACATTAGCCCATAACAAGAGTCAGCCTGTACTTTGAAACTCAGAAGGCAGTAACTGACTTCTTTCTAGCTCAGAAAGCCTTACATGGCATCTTCTTTTAATATAAGGCTGTTTCATCTACACTGAAAATCAGTTGTTTAATGTAGCCACCTTCATCAATGATCTTAGCTAGATCTTCTGGATAACTTGCTACAACTTCTACATCAGCACTTGCTGCTTCACCATACACACTTTCATGTTACAGAGATGGCTTCTTTCCTTATCTCATGAACCAACCTCTGCTAGCTTCAAATTTTTCTTCTGCTGCTTCCACATCTCTCTCAGCCTTCACAGAATTGAAGAGAGGTAAGACCTTGCTCTGGATTAGGCTGTGACTTAAAGCAATGTTGTGGATGGTTTGTGGATGGTTCCATCCAGACCACTAAAACTTTCTCCACCTCAGCAATAAGGGTGTTTTGCTTCTTTATCATTTGTGTGTGCACTGGAGTAGCACTTTTCATTTCCTTCAAGAACTTTCCCTTTGCATTCACAACCTGGCACAAACAGTTAGTCGGGTGCAAAAGGCCTGGCTTTCAGCCTATCTCAGCTTTTTAAATGCCTTCCTCACTAAGCTTTATCACTTCTAGCATTATATTTCAAGTGAAATACATGTGAGTCTTCCTTTCACTTGGACACTTAGAGGCCACTGTAGGGTTATTAATTGGCCTAATTTCAATGTTGTTGTGTCTCAGGGAATAGTGAGCCCCAGGAGAGGGAGAGAGATGGGGCAACAGCTGGTCTGGGGTGCCCCCATCTCTCTTGTTAGAACACATACATTTATCAATCAAGTTTGCCATATTATATGGGCATGGTTCATGGTACCGCAAAACAATTACAACAATAACATCAAAGATCACTGATAACAGATCACCTTATTTTATATATATATACATATATATAATAATATATAATAATAATGAAAATTTTTAGAAGGTTCAAAGTTATATTATCTTGAGTTACAACTGTCTGCTTAATACAATTACACCATTTTCACTTCTAAGAACCACCCCATAATTTAAAGAATGACATGGCTGAGAAAGATACTTAGGAAGACATTTTTAGGCATTGCTAATGTAAATCATCTTCCAAATACTACATTCTGCCCCTTTCTTTATTGTAACAGTTTATCTGAAAGTACAAAAAAAATTAGTAAATTGCTTTTACTATGCAATTCTGAAATATCAAGTCTACTGCCTCCAATAAAAAAATTAGTAACTCCTTTTATAACATTAAGGTCAAGTCATTTGTAAAGACAGTGTCAATTGAAACTTTTTGGCATTTACCACTAATCCATTATAAACAACTGTTAATCTTAAAAACACAGTTCCAGTAAACGTGTAGTTACACTGGATACAGATAAGAAAGTACAAGGCCAGCATGTTTGCTCATGCCTGTAATCCCAGCACTTTGGGAGGCTAAGGCAGATGGATCATATCAGGCCAGGAGTTCAAGACCAACCTAACCAACACAGCAAAACCCGTCTCTACTAAAAATACAAAAAGAAATTAGCTGGGCATGGTGGCACTTGCCTGTAATCCCAGCTACTCAGGAGGCTGAGGCATGAGAAGCACTTGAACCCAGGAGGCAATAGTTGCAGTGAGCCAAGATCATGCTACTGCACTCTAGCCTGGGTGACAGAGACTGTCTCAAAAAAAGAAAGAAAGAAAGTATGAGAAGATCACTGACTACACTAAGCCAAATGAACGAAAAACAGCAAAACTGATTTTATACCATGGGTCTATACAAATAAATAAACAAAATTCTATCCTATTTTTCTATATTTTTTCTTACATTTCTTATGCAAATATGAGAATGCTTCATTTTATTCACTTCAATAGGACAAAGCCCTTAGAGAAAGATTGAAAAGAGCTGATAATCAAACTCCCAAGTTTTATGCTTATTTTTGTTCTAGTGCTATCAATTTTCTGACATATTTAACACAGGCTGGAAAACGTTCTCAGTAAATTGAGCATTTGAGTCTACAAATGTCTTGAAGCACTCTGGCAAGTTATGCATATCCCATGTCACTTTGGGTTTCCCATCTCTTCTTTGCTTCAAACTCCCATGCAAGTTTCTTCTTTTTGGGGGCAGCCTGTGAATTTTCAACCTCCTTTTTGGCTTTTACAAAGTTGTGGCAGGCAACTGCTTTGGCAATTTTTACACCAAGCTCTCGAGTAGCTAGCTGGTTTCTGAGTTCCTCAGTCTTCTCAATATTCCACTCCTCCACAGCCTGGTCTATCCTCTCTTCAAGGCCTGATTTCTCAACATTTTTCCTTTTAACATGGGGTTCAAATCAATCACTGACTCCAAAATACTGAGTAAGCTCCTTCCACTGGGTTTCATTTGAGAACTGTTCATTGTGAGATTCTTTTTCATTCCTCAATTTATCTTTTCTGGAGCGTTTTCTTTTTTTCCCTCTGAATCTTGAGGTTGCGTTTTTCTGTTCAGAATGTTTTTTATGCAATTCTTAAAATATATTCTACATATCTAGGGGAATTCCAGAAGGACACTCTTCATAGGCATTTACATTCGACTCTGTTTCAGTTTTGGGTTCATCTATCGAGAATCTATGATTTCTGTTTTTCTGATGCTCCCATCCTCTTTATCTTCTTGTAAGTTAAGTCCAGAGTTCTCCAATGTAGCTTCATCTTCAGAGTTTCACTCAACATCACTTTCATTTAGGCCAGGAGGTAGCAGCCCACTCCACATCTTTTCGTCTGTCAGGAAGCGGTCACCTGGCAGCCATCTTAAGACCCCGTCAGAAAATGTTTTAAATACTGGAAGAGTTACCAAAATGTGACACAGAGACACAAAGTGAGCACATGCTGTTAAAAAAAAAAAATGGCACCAGTAGACTTGCTCAAAGCAGGGCTGCTACAAACCTTCAGTTTTTAAAAAATGCAATACCTAAAAAGCACAACAAAGCAAAGTGTAATAAAACAACATTTGCCTAAAGTATCTGCCTCCAACAGCAAAAAGCAGGCATGCTTACTGCACACTATATGCTACCTGGGTTTCCTACACTCAGGGTTCCTCTTCTATAACGTATCCAACTGCATTTGCAGGCAACCACCTGGGTGCATTCACACCCCACTCCTGTGATTTAGGGGCAAGAAAAACTGACACAAATTATTGATGCTCATGTCACTTGTGCCATAGATAATAAAGTCCTCTATCTCTGATCACAGAAACTCACGTCTTCTGATAGCATCAATGAAACCATAAGAGGCTAACCAGTTAGCACGTAAATAGAATAAAATCTCAAACTCTACACAGTTGTTGACACACAGCTTAGGAGTAAGGCTACTTTAGCCTTAGAGGTAAAATACTCTAAGGCTAAGGTAATAATCTAAAGATTAAAAACAAACGTTGAAAAGATCTAATTGGTCCATCGAAAATTTGATTGCCCACCAAAACAAAATGTGATACTTAGTTAAAAAAGATAAATTTCAAACTGTCAATAATATGATATCCAAAATATTCAGCATGTAACAAAAAATTATCAGACATGCAAGGAATCAACAAAATGTCAGGGAAGTAGGGGTGGGGTGGGGGGGGTAGGGGCATGAAAAGTAAACAGAAACAAATCCAAAATGAAACAGATATTAGAATTACCAAAGAAGAATTTTTAAAAAGAGTTATGCAGTAGGCAGAACAGTGGCCTCTCAAAGATATCTATATCCTAATGCCTAGAACCTGTGACTGTATTATATAACATAGGAGAATTAAGATTGCAGATGCAGTTAAGGTTGCCAATCAGCTGACCTTAAAATAGGGAGCATATCCTAGATTATCCAAGTGGTACAATCACAAAGATCCTTAAATGTTGAAGACAAAGCAGAAGTGTCAGTATCAGAGGGACAAACTAGGAAAAAGACTCATTGGCTATTGTGGGCTTTGAAGACAGAAGGAGGCCAAGAGCCAAGGAAGGCAGGTAGCCCCTTAGAAGCTGAAAAAGGAAAGAAAACACTTTCCTAGAGCTTCCAGAAACACAGCCCTGCTGACATCTTGGTTTTTGCTCAGTGAGTACCATTTCAGCCTTCTAATTTCCAAAACTGTAAGATAATAAATTTATATTATTTTAAGCCACTATGTTTATGGTAATTTGTTATGGCAAAACAAGAAATTAAAACAAGCTATTAAAACTACATCTAAGTATTTAAAGGAAAAGATAGAATGAATTAACAGACAGAGATCCTCAGTAGAAAAACAGAATATATTAAAAAGATTCAAAACGAAAATCTACAATTGAAAAAATACATTATTTGAGACAAAAACATTGACTGTATGGGCTTAACAGCAGATTGGATACTGTAGAATAAAAGATTAGAGAACCTAAGTACAGAATAATTGAAACTGTACAAACCGAGGCACAGAAAGAAAAAATACTGAGAAAAATAAAACAGAGTCCCTGTGACTCATGAAACACTATCAGTCTAACACACATGAACTGTGTCCCCAAGGGAAAAAGAATAAAGGAGGATAAACAGAAAAACAGCTTCAATAAAATAATGTTCAAAACTTTTCTGAATATGTATGTACATATATATAAATTTATAGACCCAAGAAGCTCAGAAAGTCCCAGTCAGGATAAATACAAAGAAAACTAAACCTAGCACATAACAACCAAATTTTTGAAAACCACAATAAAAAGGGAAAACCTTAAAAGCAGACAAAGGAAAAAAAAAAAGGTATCACATAAGAATCATCTCCCTCTCCCTCTCCCTCTCCGTCTCCCCACGGTCTCCCTCTCCCTCTCTTTCCACGGTCTCCCTCTGATGCCGAGCCAAAGCTGGACTGTACTGCTGCCATCTCGGCTCACTGCAACCTCCCTGCCTGATTCTCCTGCCTCAGCCTGCCGAGTGCGCGCGCGCCGCCACGCCTGACTGGTTTTCGTACTTTTTTGGTGGAGACGGGGTTTCGCTGTATTGGCCGGGCTGGTCTCCAGCTCCTAACCGCGAGTGATCCGCCAGCCTCGGCCTCCGGAGGTGCCGGGATTGCAGATGGAGTCTCCTTCACTCAGTGCTCAATGGTGCCCAGGCTGGAGTGCAGTGGCGAGATCTCAGCTCGTTACAACCTCCACCTCCCAGCCGCCTGCCTTGGCCTCCCAAAGTGACGAGATTGCAGCCTCTGCCCGGCCGCCACCCCGTCTGGGAAGTGAGGAGCGTCTCTGCCTGGCCGCCCATCGTCTGGGATGTGAGGAGCCCCTCTGCCTGGCTTCCCAGTCTGGAAAGTGAGGAGCGTCTCTGCCCGGCCGCCATCCCATCTAGGAAGTGAGGAGCGCCTCTTCCCGGCCACCATCCCATCTAGGAAGTGAGGAGCGTCTCTGCCCGGCCGCCCATCGTCTGAGGTGTGGGGAGCGCCTCTGCCCTGCCGCCCCGTCTGGGATGTGAGGAGTGTCTCTGCCTGGCCGCCCCGTCCGAGAAGTGAGGAGACCCTCTGCCTGGCAACCGCCCCGTCTGAGAAGTGAGGAGCCCCTCCGCCCGGCAGCCGCCCCGTCTGAGAAGTGAGGAGCCCCTCCACCCGGCAGCCACCCCGTCTGGGAAGTGAGGAGCGTCTCCGCCCGGCAGCCACCCCGTCCGGGAGGGAGGTGGGGGTCAGCCCCCGCCAGGCCAGCCGCCCCGTCCGGGAGGGAGGTGGGGGAGTCAGCCCCCCGCCCGGCCAGCCGCCTCGTCCGGGAGGTGAGGGGCGCCTCTGCCCGGCTGCCCCTACTGGGAAGTGAGGAGCCCCTCTGCCCGGCCAGCTGCCCCGTCTGGGAGGGAAGTGGGGGGGTCAGCCCCCCGCCCGGCCAGCCGCCCCATCCGGGAGGTGAGGGGCGCCTCTGCCCAGCCGCCCTTACTGGGAAGTGAGGAGCCCCTCTGCCCGGCCAGCCACCCCGTCCGGGAGGGAGGTGGGGGGGTCAGCCCACTGCCCAGCCAGCCGCCCCGTCTGGGAGGTGAGGGGCGCTTCTGCCCGGCCACCCCTACTGGGAAGTGAGGAGCCCCTCTACCCGGCCACCACCCTGTCTGGGAGGTGTACCCAACAGCTCATTGAGAATGGGCCATGATGACAATGGCGGTTTTGTGGAATAGAAAGGGGGGAAAGGTGGGGAAAAGATTGAGAAATCGGATGGTTGCTGTGCCTGTGTAGAAAGAGGTAGACATGGGAGACTTTTCATTTTGTTCTGTACTAAGAAAAATTCTTCTGCCTTGGGATCCTGTTGATCTGTGACCTTACCCCCAACTCTGTGCTCTCTGAAACATGTGCTGTGTCCACTCAGGGTTGAATGGATTACGGGCGGTGCAAGATGTGCTTTGTGAAACAGATGCTTGAAGGCAGCATGCTCGTTAAAAGTCATCACCACTCCCTAATCTCAAGTACCCAGGGACACAAACACTACGGAAGGCCGCAGGGTCCTCTGCCAAGGAAAACCAGAGACCTTTGTTCACTTGTTCATCTATCTGCTGACCTTCCCTCCACTATTGTCCTGTGACCCTGCCAAATCCCTCTCTGCAAGAAACACCCAAGAATGATCAATAAAAAAAAAAAAAGAAAGAAAATAGGCAAGAATGCAAAGATATAAATAAAACAATTATCATGAAGTTGTTTATTACAGTAAAAAAAAAAGAATTGGAAGTATCCAATTGGAAGTATCCAATTGGAATATCCATCAACTTAAATAAAATTAAATAAATGATGATTCACATGCAAAAAAAAAAAAGATATCACATAGATAATGATTAAAAACTTCTGCTTAGGTATCATCAAAAACTATGCAAGCCAGAAGACAACAGAACATTATTAAAAATGCTGAAAGAAAAAAACTAGAAATCTATTCCCAAGTAAATTATCCTTCAAAAATTAAGACATAATAAAGACATTTTCAGATAAAATCTGAGAGAATGTGTCACCAGCAGACTTGATGTACAATTAATACTTCAGGCTAAAAGAAAATGAGGTCATATCATACTTCAAATTTACATAAAGGAAGAATGCAAGAAATCGTAAATAGTTGGTACATAAGATTTTTTTTTCATTTCTTAACTTTTTTAAAAAGGAACTGATTGTCTAAACAAAAATAATTATGGGGATTCTCTTATTTAATAATTTCAATTTATAGTGAAGTTTTTTGGGTTTTTTTGTTGTTGTTTGTTTGTTTGTTTTTGAGACAGGATCTTGCTCTGTCGCCCAGGCTGGAATACAGTAGCACCCTCAGGGCCCACTGCAGCCTGGAGCTCCTGGGCTCAAGCAATCCTTCCCCTAAGCCTCCAGAGTAGCTGGGACTATAGGTCCACACCACCACACCCAGCTAATTCTTTTATGTTTTGTTGAGATGAGGTCTCGCTATTTTGGCCAGGCTGGTCTCAAACTCTTGGTCTCAAGCAATCCTCCCACCTCAGCTTCCCAAACTGCTGAGACTATAGGCGTGAGCCACCAGGCCTGGCCAGGATTTTCTTTCATATAGAAAAAATAGTGTATGACAGCAATAGCACAAAGGAAGGAAAGGAGTAAAATATAAGTGAACTCTTGGAAGGCTCTTATACTCACAGTGGTATAATTTTAATTCACTGTAGATATGATCACAATAGGTATGACATAATCATCAAGTACAATGTAATCCTTAGAGCTACTAAAAACAAAGCCAAGAGAAGAGAAAAGCATAAAATACTAAAAAAAGGAAAAATACATTAATCTAGAAGAAGAGAAGGAAGCAAAAAGGTAACAACAATCCAAACAAAAACCAAAAGTACAACCATAAAACAAATAAGATAATGAATTTAAACCTAACCATATCAATAATTACACTGAATACAAATGTATCAAACATTCTAATTAAAGGCAATGATTGTTAGACTGGATAGAAAAGCAAACCTAGATAGATAGATAGATAGATAGATAGATAGATAGATAGATAAAGATATAGACATAGTTTAGACATAAGACAATTTAGAAAACAAGAATGGAAAAAGAATTTCATACAAACACTAATCATGAGGAAGGCAGAGCAGTTCTATTCATATAAAAGTGAAGACAAAAAGCATCACAAGCAAATTTCTGAAAACCACAATAAAGAAACAACCTTTTGAACTAACCCTTTTAACATATGAAATTTCTCTGTCAGAGAGAAAGAGACAGAGACAGAGAGAAATTTCATATGTTAAAATGGTTAGTTCATAAAGAAGACATAATAGTTGTAAATGTGTATGCTTATTACAACAGAGCTTCAAAATGCATGAAGCAAAACCTGACAGCACTAAAGGAGGTAACCAAGAAACCCACAATTATAGTTGGATATTTTAACACTCTTCTCCCAGTAAGTGAAAGAAACAGATCCAAAAAATAAAAACATAAAAGGTTCGAAAAGCACTATCAATCAACTTTATCTAACTGGCATTTAAACAATACATCCAACAACTGCAGAATATATATTCTATATAAGTGCACACTGAATTTTAACCAAGATAGACCATCTCGTGGGCCATAAAACAAATCTCATATTTCCAAAGATTGAAGTCATACAGAGTATGTTCTCTGACCTAAATCAAATGAAAAATAACTAATAAAAATATATCACAAAGAATCTCAAATATCTGGAAAGTAAGCACCCCATTTCTAAATAACCCACGGATCAAGAAAGAAGTCACAAGTGAAACTAGAAAATATTTTCAACTACATAACTATGAAAACACAATATATCCAAATTTGTAGGACACAGCTAAAACACTGCTTAAAAGTCAATTTACACATTTATGATTACATTAGAAAAAAAGAAAGGTTTAAAAATTAACACTCTAAGCTTCCACATTAAGAAGCTAGAAAAAATTAGATCCAAAGTAGAAGAAAATAATAAATGTCAGCCAGGCACGGTGGCTCACACCTGTAAGCCCAGCACTTTGGTAGGCCGAGGTGGGTGGATCACTTGAGGTCAGGAGTTCGAGACTAGCCTGGTCAACATGGTGAAATCTTGTCTCTACTAAAAATACAAAAATTAGCAGGGCGTGGTAGCATGTGCCTCTAATCCCAGCTACTCAGGAGGCTGAGGCAGGAGAATCACTTGAACCCAGGAGGTGGAGGTTGCAGTGAGCCGAGATCGTGCCACTACACTCCAGCCTGGGAAACAGGGAAAGGGGAGGGGAGGGGAGGGGAGGGGAAAGGAGGGGAAGGGAGGGGAAGGGAAGGGAAGGCAGGGGAAGAAGGAGGAGGAGGAGGAGGAGGGAGGAGGAGGAGGAGGAGGGGAGAAGGAAAAGAAGAAGAAAGAGAAGAAGGAGGAGGAGGAGGAGGAAGGGGGGGAGGAGGAGGAGAAGAAGAAGAAGAAGTAGAAGGAGGAGGAGAAGAAGGAAGAGAAGGAGGAGGAGAAGGAGAAGAAGAAGAGGAGGAAGAAAGCAGAAATCAATGAAAACAGAAAATGGAGACATGAACAAAATACTATATTGGCTCTCTGAAAATATTAATGAAATTGATAAATTCCTAAACAAGACTAATAAAGAGAGGTGATATGCGAATTATTAATATTGGAAGAAAAGGGGGCTTATCACTGCAGATCTTATGAAAATTAAAAAGATAAATATTATGAATGGTTTTGTGCCAATATCTTTCACAATTAAATAAAATTCCTGAATTTTGTTTAAATTTCAAATTCCTTGAAAATTACCAAAACTGACACAAGCAGAATCCAAAAGTCTGATTAATCATTTATCTGCTAAAGAATTTGAATTCACAATTAAAATCCTTCCCACAAAGAAACATTTGGGCCTAGGTAACTTCATGGGTGAATTCTATCATTTAAAACAATAGTATCAGTATAATTCAACTAAATTAAGTTTCTACATACATTGAAGATGTAATTGTAATAAAGCAATTTTATCAGAAATATATTGAAAACACTAACTTCTGATTTTCCCTGAGTTTAGTAGCTCTTTGGCAAAAACACCAAAATAGAAATTTTTTTCAAAGACTAATTTTTTTTCTTTTTTTATTATTATTATACTTTAAGTTCTAGGGTACATGTGCACAACATGCAGGTTTGTTACATATGTATACATGTGCCATATTTGTGTGCTGCACCCGTTAACTCATCATTTAGGTATATCACCTAATGTTATCCTTCCTCCTCCCCCACCCCACAACAGGCCCCGGTGTGTCACGTTCCCCACCCTGTGTCCAAGTGTTCTCATTGTTCAGTTCCCACCTATGAGTGAGAACATGCGGTGTTTGGTTTTCTGTCTTTGCGATAGTTTGCTCAGAATGATGGTTTCCAGCTTCATCCATGTCCCTGCAAAGGACATGAACTCATCCTTTTTTACGGCTGCGTAGTATTCCATGGTGTATATGTGCCACATTTTCTTAATCCAGTCTATCATTGATGGACATTTGGGTTGGTTCCAAGTTCAAAGACTAATTTGACAACAAAAAAATTTAAACTTCTGAATAAAGAACATAAAACAAAATTAAAAGATAAATGTTAAATTGGAAAAATATCAATATGCGATAAATAATTGGTTGCTACAGATAAAATTAAAGCCTTTATCAAATGTGCAAAAGACAAAAATATAAAATGCACCAAAGAAATATTAATGCCAACATGAAATACTGGCCAACTTTTCTAATTAATCGAAATATAAAGTAAAGCAAGACAGGCAAAAATGCTTTCAAAAATTAAAAAAGGGAAATATCTCTGGAAAAGGCAAACTGTAGAGACAGTAAAAAGATCAAGGGTTGGAGGTAAGAAGGGATGAAAAGGTGAAGCACGGAGAATATTTAGGGCAATAAAACTATTTCTGTTTGATACTATAATGGGGGATACGTGTCATTATACTTTTGTCAAACCCATATAATATACAACATGATAAGTGATCCCTAAACTATGGCTTTGGGTGATAATTAAGTGTCAATGTAGATTCATTGCTTGTAATGAATTTACCACTCTGGTGGGGGATGTTGATAGTGAGGAAAGCTGTGCAGATGTCAGGGCAAGTGATATATGGGAAAACTCTTTACATGCAATTTTGCTATGAACCAAAAACTGCTTTAAAAATAAAGTCGATGGCCACGCGTGGTGGCTCACGCCTGTAATCCCAACACTTTGGAAGGCCCAGGCAGGCAGATCGCCTGAGGTCAGGAGTTCGAGACCAGCCTGGCCAACATGGTGAAACCCCATCTCTACTAAATACACAAAAAAAAGCTGGGTGTGGTGGCGCACATCTGTAGTCCCAGCTACTCAGGAGGCTAAGACAGGAGAATCGCTTAAACCCGGGAGGCGGAGGTTGCAGTGAGCCGAGATCATGCCACTGCACTCCAGCCTGGCAACAGAGCAAGATTCCAACTCAAAAAAAAAAATAAAATAAAATAAAATAAATAAAATAAATTCTATTTTTAAAATACACATAGGACTTAAAAGACTAAGTAAAAAAAACCTGTAAATTATTTTAATAATATTTCAATATTGACTATTAAAATTATGTTTTGGATATATGGAATTAAATAAAATACATTGTTAATATTTTTTAAAAGAGGATTAAACCCAGTATTGTTGAGAACTGTGGTACACAGAGGCTCTCTAACTATTAATAAGACTATATATCTTTTTGGAAAGGCAATCTGCCAATACATATCAAAAGTCCAACAATGATACTCAATAACTTATTTGAAGTAGATAATAATACAAGTATAAATGAGATACATACACAGTCGGCCCATATAATAAAATTCGAGGTAACTATTAAAACTGATAAAGTAGGCCGGGCACAGTGGCTCACACGGGTAATCCCAACACTTTGTCAGGCCGAGGCAGGCAGATCACTTGAGGCCAGGAGTTCCAGCCTGGGCAACATGGTGAAAAATCAGCCAGATGTGGTGGTGCACACCTATAATCCCACTTACTCAGGTGGCTGAGGAATGAGAACCACTTGAACCCAGGAGGCAAAGGCTGCAGTAAGCCAAGATCGTGCCACGCCGCACTCTAGCTTGGGCAACAAAGCGAGACTCTGTCTCAAAAAAAAAAAAAAAAAAAAAAAACTGATACAGTAGATCTATTTTCAGACACAAGAAGATGTTCATAACAAATTATCAATTGGTAATGGTTAGATAATAGGATACCATGAACAGATGAACTAGTTTATGGAAAATGCATATTCATGCAAATATACTCATGTAGAGATGTGTAACAGATTGTTCAACAAAATATTACCCATTATACTCTCTGGGTGATAGAATTTTAGTCTCTTCATGTTATTTTCTTCTTCTATTTGAATCTTTTGCAATGGGCCTGGAGTTTTTTGATAAAACATAAAGGCATTTACACTCATACACATATATAGGCATACATATACAGACAAACATACTGACAGTATTTGGCTACCCTAACTTCCAATTTCTCCTAGCAAAGAAAAACTTCATTCTACATAAAGAAATCGTTCACTTGAATCTATAATTCCAGGCAAGTCTCTCAAGTTACTATACTTATCTGATACAAAATTGAGGTTTACTGGAAAAAGTGTGGGTTTTAGAGTTGAAATCTTGGTTCAAGTCTGCCAGTTATATGTATCAGCCTGGTCACTTCACTTTTCTGTGCTCCAGTTTCCTCAAACGTAAAATAGGAATACAAGTATATAGCCTATCAAAAGATAGGTATGAGAATCAAATAAATAATTCATATGAAAAATACTTTCTCAACATACTTTCTAAATTAGTAGTAGTGGAAGTATCTAAATTATTAATATCGGTAGTATACGCTTAAGAGTAGTATACTGCCCAACAGAAAAAAAAATACAATGGTACAGGATGCCAAAACAAAAGAAAAAAAGATCAGACTTTTAAAAATGGGAAGAAAACTAGTAAAGAGAAAATATGTGAAGAAATATATGCAGACAATAAGGAAATAAAATGAGCTTAAACTAATAAGAATTTCCATTTTTTAAAAAATCAAATAAATGAAGAAGTAGTTGTATTAGTCTGTTTTCACACTGCTGATAAACACATACCCGAGACTGGGCAATTTACAAAAGAAAGAGGTTTATTGGACTTACAGTTCCACATGGCTGGGGAGGCCTCACAACCACGGTGGAAGGCAAGGTAGAGCAAGTCACATCTTCTGTGGATGGCAGCAGGCAAAGAGCAAGCTTGTGCAGAGAAACTCCCGTTTTTAAAACCATCAGATCCCGTGAGACCCATTTACTATCACAAGAACAGCACAGGAAAGACCCATCCCCAGGATTCAATCATCTCCCAGCGGGTCCCTCCCACAACATGTGGGAATTATAGGAGCAACAAGATGAGATTTGGGTGGGAACACAGAGCCAACCCATATCAGTAGTTACAAAGTAGTCACATAGAGAATAAAAAATCTGTACATTTAAAAGTATAGGGAAATATACACAATGTATAGTAAAACCAAAAAATCTTTTTCACCAATGGCATCAGGCTAGTTCTTCATTAAGAATGCCAAGAATTATCCTACACATAGTCTAGGAAGGAAGAATTAAGGAACAGAATATTTTGATTAACTAACTGATTGATAGAATTAATACACTCACCTGTTCCTCTGTGGATTTTAGCCTACCAGGCCAGACGTTGTTTGTTCCTAAATGTTTTTCCAACAATTAGAATATGCTTTCATTAGGCTGGGCATGGTGGCTCAGGCTTGTAATCCCAGCAGTCTGGGAGGAGGAAGCAGGCAGATCACTTGAGGTCAGGAGTTCAAGACCAGCCCGGCCAACAAAGCGAAACCACATCTCTACTAAAAACACAAAAATTAGCCGGGTGTGGTGGCATGCGCCTGTAATCCCAGCTATTCAGGAGGCTGAGGCAGAAGAATCGTTTTGAATCCAGGAGGCAGTGGTTGCAGTGAGCCAAGATCGCACGACTGCACTCCAGAATGGGCAACAGAGCAAGTCTCCATCTCAAAAAAAAAAAAAAAAAAAAAAAAGAATATGCCTCCATTAAACAATTAGATTTATTATTTAGGGAAAACAATGGCATAAACAGCCAGACTTTCAGAAAAGCATGGGTCACTAATAATAAACTAATAATAAATTGTATTCATTATCCCTTTTATTTAAAAAAATTCATTAAAACAGATGAATATTAGATACTTGTGTGTAATAATTATCAGAACCCATAATTAGAGTTAATCATTATTAAAGAAAATACTATGCCTGAAAGGGAAAGAAATATTTGCATAAATGTAATACATCTCTCATAATCCTTAATTTTTATTGCCAGTGTTAAATTTTGCAATTCTCTCTCCTAGCTTTGGAGTCAGAAGTCCTCACTGATATACTGTGACACTATGCCATTATATGTTAAATATATTTACATATATATACACACTATATATATACACAGACACATATATGTATATAAAACAAAAGAATCTATTTCTTCTTGCAAGTTACAAAAGAGATGTACCTGCAGTTTGATTAAATTATATTAAAAATAACCTTCTATTTAAAAGCATATTCATATAATTTATTATCTCTGTTGATCATCATAGGTTTACAGAAGAAAGAGAAGGAGGATCATAACTGTTCTCATTTTAAGACAAAGAAACAGGCTCAGAGTGATTCAACTGGAACTCCAACCCAATTTCTAACTCCAATCTAACTCTAGAGTTCTGCCATCCTACCTAGTAGCATAAAACAACAGTGAACAAAAGCAGTGAATGAAAAGCCAGTCTCACCAAAGAAACCATAAAGAGAACATCCCAGCCTGTGCCCCTCTAATGGGTAAGAAGAAATAAGAACATATTGATCCCCTCAACCTAGCAGACCCCAGGCCATTTACCTCCTATCATTGCATGAAGTCCATTTGCCCAGAAGTACCATACAAATATTGTCATTTTCTATGTGTTATAAATAAAATTAAGAAACACTGTTATTGAGAACTCAGGAATCTACAGAAGGGTCTTACATAAATTTGTCTGACAAAATATAAACTTCATCAACATTATTAAATTACCTATAAAAAAGGAGATTTATATCAATGATATAACAGAATCTTGCTTCAAGGATAATTTCTGGACTTAAATTCAGCATTCACTCAAGAAAGTTATACAGGAATTCAAATAAATGGGAATAATGTCATTACAAAGATAGCCTTGAATTTTCTGTATTTTTTAATCATTCAGAAGTTACAATACTTAGTATTTGTTTACACAGACCTCACAACCAATTACACTATACCTCTCAACTAATATTTCCTTTGAGAACCCTACACTTGTGTAATATTATCCTTAATTTTAGCTCATCATCATTCCTTCGAGGATATAAGCCCAATGTTATTTCTATTCTAACAACTTTCTAGCTTATCAATATTAGCTCTTAGAAGTTTGAAAACTTACACATATATGGAATTCTAACTTTGTTGCTGAAGTTGTACATGTGAAAAATTTGGAAGAAAGGAGCGCTAAAGAAAAGTCACATTGTAATTTTCAACTCCTGTTTGACCTCTCTGGACCTCACCAAATATTTATTTGGATGCTGTCAGATTCGGTACTACAAACTTATTCTCTGCTAAATATCCTTTTCAAAGTGAAATTCACTAATCACAGCGCAAAATACCAAAATACGTGTCTTCTATCCTCCTTGTTCCTGACACTTCTGCAATATTAAAGAGGGGACTTGGAAGTTACTATGTGACCTTTCTTTAGCATTCCTATCTTCCAGATTGATCACATACATCAAAATAGGAGGAAAGTTTTTTACTAACAATTTCTGTTGAAGTGATCATACCTTTTTTCATACGGCTAACAACCACAACACAGAAACCAAATAAAAGTTTCTATCTACATGGTGCAATTTATGAAGCATTTTCATGCTATTATGTATTTGACTCTCATAACAATCAGAGATATGCAGTGCAAATATTTTACAAATGTGAAAAATGAAAGTAATAGAATTTAAAGGACTTGATCAAAGTCAGACATCTAACAAGTGATGAAGCCAGTACCAATAACTATGTTTCAACTCTCGGTCCAGTATCTTCCCATTCCACCATGATGTCTATCAGGTAAAATATCTGTCTTATCTTTAAGAGGATTCCAGAATTTAGGCTTTAGAAAATCATGGCATCAAACCCATGACTCCTGTTCACCTTGAAACAGAGATTTACTTATTCACAGTCCATTAAAGCATAAGTATTAGTTTTATTAAAATGTGTCTGCTACATCTTATGATATTCTCTCTCCTTGTTTCTCACTAAAAAGGAAAAAGGTTCAAAAGGCACACTAATTAGAATAAGAAAAAGCACAACTTTTCCGAAAGAATAGAGTACTTCATAAATTTTTTTTTTTTTTTTTTTTTTTTTTTAGATGGAGTCTCTCTCTGTCGCCCAGGCTACAGTACAGTGGTGTGATCTCGGCTCAATGCAACATTCACCTTCTAGGTTCAAGCAATTCTCCTGCCTCAGCCTCCCAAATAGCTGGGGACTATAGGTGCACACCACCACACCCAGCTAACTTTTGTATTTTTTGGTGGAGATGGAGTTTCACACGTTGCCCAGGTTGCTCAAACTCCTGGCCTCATGTGATCCACCCACCTCAGCCTCCCAAATTGCTGGGATTACAGGTGTGAGCCACCATACCTGGCCTTAAATACTTCTTTAAAAAATTAAAAAAACCAAATAAAAGAAATTAATATAAAATAATAAAAAGAAGCAAAATACAATTAAAAGTAAAATTAGGAACTAAAGAATTAAGCTAAAACATTTTAAAGTAACATAAAAATATTAAATATCTAATAAATGAAAAAAAACACCAAATACATTCAAGATAAAAGTGAAACAAGGCAAAAATACAAATTCCAAAATGAAAGTATCTGCACCATCTTCATGCAGGTGGCATGAGGTGGTGCAAAGAACCAGCAGGCCATCTTTGGTGAAACCCCGTCTCTACTAAAAATACAAAAAAAAAGTTAGCCGGGCGTGGTGGTGGGTGCCTGTAGTCCCAGCTACTCAGGAGGCTGAGGCAGGAGAATGGCGTGAACCCGGGAGGTGGAGGTTGCAGTGAGCTGGGATCGCACCACTGCACTCTAGCCTGGGTGATTGAGCAAGACTCCGTCTCAAAAAAAAAAAAAAAGTATGTGGGAGTAAGATACCTCTTAGAGAGCACCAGCTTATTCATCTCTTCCCCATAAACCAGGCAAAAGCACCCTCAATCTACTCTCCTCAAACCCAGCTTTTAAATTTTTAATTCAGAATGAGATTGAAAAATCCCTTAACAGCAATACATAAATAATTTTTGTTTTGACCAATTCAGCCATACCTTAAAAAGATCGACTTTAATCATACTTAAAATTGTTTTAAAATAAATTTAAATTATATGTTTAGTCTGTCATATATATTAAACACAATGTAAATTATATGTTTTTGAAGAACTAAGATACCCTGAAAAGGTAAAGTGTAAGCCATCTTAAAATGTATAAGATGACTAGAAAGCAATTCTAATCTTCATGATTTGGAAGGCATTCCAGAAGAGTTCAGTGACTTCAAACATTTTTAATGCTTTGATCAATATTTTGAGTATATCATAAGAAAGCAGCAGTAAGTGATGCAAGGTTTCAGGTAGAAAATTTGATATGAATGCCATCTCCTCTCTTTCTCTCCATATCCATTTATAAACAAAATGGTCATTGTTAATCTGGACAATTACTGAGAGAAATGAATCAAAAAATTACTGGCCAGGCATAGTGGCTCACACATATAATCCCAGCACTTTGGGAGGCTAAGGTAGGCAGGTCGCTTGAGCTCAGGAGTTCAAGACCAGTCTGGGCAAAATAGCAAAGCCCCATCTCTACAAAAATTAGCTGGGCATGGTGGTGTGTACCTGTAATCCCAGCTACTCGGGAGGCTGAGGTGGGAAGATCATGCTGGGCCCAAGAGGTGGAAGTTGCAGTGAGCCAAGATCACGTCACTGCACTTCAGCCTGGGCAACAGAGTGAGACCTTGTCTCAAAAAAAAAAAAAAAAAAAAAAAAATTACCCACAGATTTTATAATCCCCCAAGAAGAGTAAATTATTAGTCAATGGGTTTAGTAATGGGCTTTATAATGAATTTTAAACAGCTATATCAGCTCTATCAAAGGCAAAATTTAGAACAATGACATCTTAAACATTACACTGCGGGCTCATTTATGTCTTCAACTATTAAGCTAAAATGAGGCAAATATTTACAAATTAAAATTTTGTCTTTCAACTAGCATTCCATTTCAATATTTCCACGTTTAGGGTATACAGTCAATGTCCCTAACAAACACTACAGTAATCATTAAAAGTTGGAAGCTAGTATTTTTGTACGTAACAGTTCTTAGCTTATTATTTCTTCTCTAACATGTCTAAACCTGTACACAGTGAAAGAACCAACACATAATCTTGATGAAATTGTGCTGCTCCTTATTGTCAGTGATTACTCTGCAGGTATTCATCAACAAAATCACACATTTCATAGTAAAACTAAGACTCCAAAACTTAGTTCTCAAGTCTTGAAGTAATAAGAACAAAAAAAATTTTAAAGACATTATTTTCTAAAAACCAAAAAAATTAACTTCATTAACTGCTTATAATTATTAAACAGAAATTGCTCTTTTAATATGAGTAAAAATGATGAAGACCTTCAAAAATATTTTCTAAATATTATATTACTTCCTCTTCCAAATATCATATCTAAAATACACTGTAATCTTGAAGAAGAAAAAAAGAATCCTTTCTGAACCACTTCCATGCAAGTTTAAGAGCACCTATAATTTTAATGCATAGACCTTGAGGACATATGATGTTCCCGTGTATTAAAACACATTCGAACTTATTTGGCTTTCATTTGAACCATGTTTTCTGTATAAACATGTAAGTTAATTTCAAATAACTTATAATTAATTTGATGATAATCTTAAGAAAATAAGTCATCTAAGTTTTTATAACTACCCACGTGATAAAATTTTAAAGGACTGCTCAATTCTAATTAATAGTAAATTTGAATACTAAACACACCCTCATGCTGGTGCATTTCTGCTACCAAACCAAGATAAAATTATTATTTTAATGAGTAATTTCTGGAATCATATATATCCGCAGAAGGCTATCAGATGAACTAAACTGGTTGTTGTGTGCTTTTCTTCAGATTCGAGTGATAATTAAGAAGGAACTGAAAAAGGAAAAGGTTCTATCTTGATCTTTACCAGTTCTGCCTACAAAGTTACAGTTTGTGGTTTTTCAACAGCTCTACTTAAAAAAAAAAAAAAAAAAGTTTTTTTTTAAATAAAGTGCCCATTGCTTGTGATGACAAAAATCTGCAAGCTTTCAAAGTCCTTTACGTTCAAATTTTTTTTAAGATTTAAGAAATCTTCAATAGGAATTGATAATCAGAACAATCTTTTACTAATTTCACTGTAATAACAATATAACTTATAGCAAGTAATCATTGAACACCATTCTCGTGTAAGATACGTTCCCAAAATCTACAAGAGATTCAAAGAGGTACTTGTCCTTAAAAGCCTGAAATCCAGTAAACAACATAAATTAGGACAATAAAGACCTAGCTCAAGATAGACTATAACTTCCACGAGACAGACACCAAAAGGCTTATTAGTCAGCATTTTTTTTTTTTTTTTTTTTTTTTTTTTGAGACGGAGTCTCACTCTGTCGCCCAGGCTAGAGTGCAGTGGCACAATCTCGGCTCACTGCAAGCTCTGCCTCCCGGGTTCACACCATTCTCCTGCCTCAGCCTCCTGAGTAGCTGAGACTACAGGTGCCCGCCACCAAGCTTTTTAAATAAAATTGTACTGTGTTTATTTGAGGTGCTCAACATGATGAAATACATATAGATAGTAAAATGGTTGCTATAGTGAAGCCAATTAACGCATCTATCATCTCACATACTTACCTCTTTGCAACAGGAGCAGCTAAAATCCGTGTATTTAACAACAATCCCTAATACAATACAATTTTATTAACTTTGGTCCTCATATTGTATATTGGATTTCTAGACTTGTTCATTCTATATATCTGCTATTTTGTGTCTTTTGACCTACCTTGCCTCATTTCCTCTACCCCCACCCCACCCATGGTAACCACTGTTTCATTCTCTGTGTATCCGAGCATTTAAAAATATATATTCTACATATAAGTGAGATCATGCAACTTGTTCTTCCTGGGTCTGACATATTTCATTTAGCATAATGTACTCCAGGCCCATCCATGTTGTAGCACACGGCATTATCTCCCCCGTTGTAAGGCTGAATAATATTCCATTGCATATATGTATACACACCACATTTTCTTTATCCATTCTTCTGCTGAACTACTACAGGACCCAGCAATCCCTCTTCTGGAAAAAAGATAAAATCACCACCTTGTAAAGACATCTGCCAGCTTGGCGGTGGCTCACACCTGTAATCCCAGCACTTTGGGAGGCCAAGGCAGGAGGATTACTTGAGGTCAGGAGCTCAAGACCAGCCTCCACAACAGAGTGAGACCCCATCTGTACAAAAAATGTAAAAATTAGCCAGACATGGTGACATACGCCTGTAGTACTGGCTACTCAGAAGACTGAGGCGGGAGGATCCCTGGAGCCCAGTTCAAGGCTGCAGTGAGCTATAATTTTGTCACTTCTTTTTATATATATTTTTTTATTTCTGAAGCTTCACTTTAACAAATCTTACCTGTTTAATACTGTAATTATACTTCTTTTAAAAGAAAGGAATTTAACAAAAATTATTAAGCCCGTAATACCCTACACAATTTCCATTCCTTTTCTTTAAAAGCCATCTCAGTACCTTTATCAGTTTAACAACTCAACAAATATTTACTGAGCACATACTATGAGTCAGACACTGTTTTAGGCTCTGAGTAAACAAAATTAAATGCAACAATCCCCTGCCAAGGCAAGTTACACTGTAGCAGAGAGATTCTTTATCTTCTTCATCAGATGCAACTATTTATACCAAAAGCAATATATTCTTTACTCTTAATTATTCACACAAGATTTTGAATATGAAGTAAAACTCCAGTTAACTTTAGAAAAAGATAACCACCTGACAACTAATTGTCTCTCCCTCTATTATCTCACAACTACTCCCAAGATCTCCCCACTCCTCTACTGTTCCCTAAGCAATGAGCTGAGTTAGGTGCCTTCTTCATACTTCAGTGCTATATGCACTATACAACCTCTACCACAGCCTTTACTACTCTTACAATTATTGACTTGAAATTGACGCTTCCCCTTCAAGAATGCCATCTCAATTGCATTTCATCTCTGCATGACACATAACTGGCACTCAGAAACATTCACTGAAGGAATGAGAGGGCTGACAACTTCCTACGGTGTTTAAGCTCTTCTTCTGATGTCTGTTAAGAATATCACAACAATTCTGGTCAAGCCTAGAATCAGTCAGGGATTTTCTAAAACGAGTGGTTTTTTAAAGTTGCTGCAGAAGATTTCACTGCTATTGTTCTAAAGGTAGCACAGCATAATAGTTAAGAGCTCAGGCTCTAGTACCATAAAGACAAGTTCAAATCCTAGTCTTACTCTTAAGTCTGTGTGCTTTGGGCAAGTTGTTGAACTTGCCTCAATTTCCTTATGCTTTGAAAAGAATAACAGTAAATTTTATAGCTGAAGTGAAGACAAATGGAAGATGCAGGCTCTTGGCACATTTTCTGACATATTATAAATACCAAATAAATAGTTTCTATTACTATTTATGTAGAACATCTAACTGGAAGCCTAATCAGAGAAAATAAATTGAAAAATAAGGTCCTGTAACCATGACATTATAGCTTTAGCTCATTAACTAGGAACTTTAAGCAATAAAAACAAGTCTTTATGAAATTCACTGAATTAATACTCTGACTAAATATACTTATACACTTACTAAAGTTGTTAATCACAATTACAAGAGTATCAACACGTATGGTGGAAAAATGGTAAAATGAAACCAGAATTTGGCAGTTACAGATACATTTGACCCTTAGTCAACAGATCTTTCCATTATAAAAACTGCTTCTTTTTAATTGATTTGAGTTTACAAGGTTTTCTTTAAAATTAAAATGTTCCCTTAAAAAAATACATAATAAAAAATAAAAATAAAAATAAATGTTTCCCTGAAGGCTGTCTATCAGTTGTTCACACCTCACTGTTAATTAATCAGATACATACTTTAAGTAACACTGGTGTACTTAAAAGAAATTGTTAGTTGAAAAGTGGTGAGAAGAGGGGTAATCTTAGTGGAGCAGGCCTATATAATGCTCATTGTGAGAATTTTTACCAGTCACCAGGCAGCATGATGATAATGGCACCCACAAGGTGACAGCAGAGGGGATCCAGGAATTGTAAAAGGCATCAAAGCAATTCCCCCCATACTCCATGGGATTATACTAAGTGCTCTTTAAGGAAACTCAAGTTCTGTTATTCTACTCTTCTCTTATTCAATGTCATAAGAATTAGTACCACAGTCTCCTAAATAAATACTTCTAAAAGGTCAAGTCAGGATCACCTTTTAGCAAGTTCCCCCACAAGGCCAGTGACTGACCTATCACAGAAATGTGAACCAAGACATTACTTTCTATAGATAAAATTAAATTACTACTTGAAATAAATCAAGAGTTTGAAAGTGGAAAAAGTTTTTCAATGTTAAACATTAAGCTTATTTCCAGGGAAGAAGTATTATTTTGGAAATGATTAAAAATCCAAGAGCTCAAATGTGATATTCTCATTGTTATCTAAAGTACCATGGCCATCTGCGTAAAGCACTCTAAACATGTCTGTTGCTAGTATTATATGAACACTTTAAAATGTATACTGTACACAGTAAATTATTATCCTCTAACTTGCAAATAAAACAGGAAAATTTAGAGAAAAAGAATACATTATCTGAGCCTAAGAAAAATCTGAAAATGAGAGAATATTATCAAAAGCACATCAGGAACATATCACCTTGAAAGTCAAGAAAACAAAGTTATAAGAAAAAACCTGAACAAACTTGCACTGTGGCAACACAGCAGTGACAAAACAACAGTCTTAAAGCATACCACTGTGAAATCTGCAGCAGAGGCCAAGCAGCCTCTCACATTTTACAGTGGAAATCATGAACATCAAAAACCAAGAGGTCACCTTAGATTAAAGCGGCAAAAATAAAGAACATGTAAACAAATGAAAGCACCTAATGAGAAAGTGATAACCAAACCATTAAAATGTAAAATTTGCAACACACCTGTGAAAGTAATAATCAACAAATACTGAACAATGAAATCTGATTTGCTTTTTACACTTGCAGGCAGCTATGTGAAGGAGGATGTAATGCCCCAAGCCACATATAAAAGTACATATATTCTCAACTATTTTCTATATAAATCAAGAAGGGCATAACCCAAGGACATGGTTCTGAAGAATCACATTACATTTTGTTCCTGGCTAGCAGTGCAAAAGAAAAAACAGTTTCATTTTATTTTATTTTTTAATAGAGATGGGGGCCTCGCTATGTTGCCCAGCCTGGTCTTGATCTTCTGACCTCAAGGGATTCTCCCACCTCTTCCTCCCAAAGTGTTGGGATTACAGATATCAGCCACCATGCCTAGTCACAGTTTCATTTTCTTCAACAATTTAGCTTACACAGTCTGCATTACTCTAATTTATCCTAGTGCATCTGAATTGAGAGAGACTCAGAGTTCTTAAATGAACACAAAGTTACAGCAAAAACAACTATCATGGTAACCACATTTTACTCAGACTTTTTCCATGTTGGACAATAATGCAGTACCTCCTAAACTACTTTATTATCTGTATGATTCATCAAGGTTCTACTTTCCAAATGTTAGAGTTTTGTTGGGTTTTAGTATGTATGAATGGTTATAGATGAGTTTTAAGGTAAATTCACAAACATATATAGCAACTGTTCTTATAAATATTTTGATATGAGGAGAGGAAAGGAGACATAAGCACTGAATGAAAAGAGTTTGAGGATGGGGTATTCCAAAACAGCCCATTCCAAGACATATATGGACTTCTATTTCTAATGCCCCTGTACTGTCATAACAGCACACATTTAAAATCATTTCTACAAGCAGCTCTCTGTGGATTAATGTAATCAATATTCATTTATTCAATGGCCAAGCATTAAGCTAGGTCCAATTTATTTTTATTTTTTATTTTTTAGAGATAGAGTCTCCCTCTGTCACCTAGACTGGAATGCAGTGACACAATCTCAGCTCACTGCAATCTCTCTCTGCCTCCTGGGTTTAAGTGATTCTCCTGCCTCAGCCTCTCAAGTAGTTGGGACTACAGGCTCTTGACACCACACCCCGCTAAATTTTGTATTTTTAGTAGAGACAGGGATTCACTATGTTGGCCAGGCTGGTCTCAAACTCCTGACCTCAAATGATCTACCTGCCTCTGCCTCCCAAAGTGCTGGAATTACAGGTGTGAGCCACTGCACCCAGCCCCAGTTTCTTTTATTCATTCTGTAAATATTCATTAAACATGTCAGATGTGTTAAGTTTTTTCTTAAGAATACAAATTAATAAGTTCTGGTTCATGAAGAACTTACCTCAAGCAGGGCAAACATACATTTAGACACATCAGTATTTCTCTAAATGACCATATTAAACATATCTATAATAGTACAATAAGTGCTAAAATACCAAGCAGAAGCAAAATGTTGTAGAGTCTGGTGTAGATAGTATCACTATAGACAAAAAGTTATCAAATGCAAAAAGTAAGTTTAGAGATACCTTTCTTGTGCAGGGCATGGAGGACACTAAGAATTCTTTGGCTTAAGGCTCTAATTTAACAAAAACGTGAAAGGCAGTTAAACTGTTAACATAAGGTGCAGATAAGAAAAATTGATAATTTAATACTGGGTTGGATAGGCAGATCAAAGTAGAAAGCTGGTAGCAAAGAAGAATTTGTTCCTAAGAGAAACTGTTCTAGGTAAAAAGAAAGGAATAAAGAAAACAAGACGTGCTAAAGATGTTTTAAAACTACTATTAAATAGCCAGAACTATTAGATCAAAGATTCACTAAATATGAAGATGCAAATCCTAAAAATGAAAAGTGATAGGGAGGGAAATGGGATGAGTTAGGCTCTGCAACCACAAAGAAAAAACTCAGTAATTGTTTTAGGTGGAATTATATTGGATTCATTAATTTTAGGGAACACACTGTATTCCCATTTGGAAAAAATGATTTGTACCACATACAGTTTATACTCAAATATTTCCTCGCATGATAAAACCACCTATACATGTGAAGTCACTATGCAGTGGGAGGCAACACAGCAGTAGTTAAAATACAGACTCTGGACAGACTACCCTGGGCAAGTTTCATCATTTCTCTGTTCTTCAGTTTCTTCATGTGCCAAATGGAAACAAGCATTTCCTATATCATAAGATTTTTGTGAGGCTTAAATAGTACATGAAAAATATCCAGAATTGTGCCCAGCACAGAATAAGTACAACATATTAGCTGCTGCAGCTGCTGCTGCTGCTCCTCCACCTCCTTTTCCTCCTCCTCCTCTTCGTCGTCCTCCTCCTCGTCCTCCTCCTTCTCCTCCTCCTCTTCCTCCTGCTCCTCCTCCTCCTTCTCTTCCTCCTCCTCCTCCCTTTCCTCCTCCTCCTCCTCCTACTACTGCTACTATTACTACTTGGAATAAACTATCAACAAAATAAAAGAAGAGAAAGCTAGAGTACCAAGGCCACTTCCCAGAAGAGAAATGCTTAGAGGCATACCCAATCTTTTACTGACGAAAAGTTACTTTTCATTTCCCTGAAGTCTTAAGTCACTCTGGGGAAGGTGGGGACAGTATGGTAACAGTGACTTCTGTTAACAGAATTGAGGAGAGGCCATCACTGCTGGCTGTACTTCCCTGCCTGCTAAAAGGAAGACAGACAACAAAAAGAATAAGAACACTAGCAATTATCTTGGCGATCTACCAGGAAGAGCATTAAGATCTAAATTTTGGCACTTCACTTTTGGACAGCTGGAGCAGAAGTTACTGGGAGGTTGTTCCGCCAGGGAAACCTCCATTTAAAAAAAATGCCACAACTAATCTGTCAGACACCACCAGAACAAATTCTACTAACACATAGGGGACACTATAGGGAAATACTACCAACCCCTCTTATGGCATTTTTTTAGATTTGTAGAGCACTCCATATGAAACTAACAAGCTATTTTCCAGAATGTTCTGAAATGTGTTGTTCTCAAAAAAAAAAAAAATCAATATGACGCCTCTGAAACAAGTCCAAATAGCAGTAGATCAGATAAAGATCACAATCTTACCAGAGGAGCTTTATCAAGTTATATTTTAAAAGCTAATGTCATTTCACACTGTTAACTAAAATTTAATTAACAACCTGTCTCTGAAGATACTTATCTAAACTATTCAGGATAAATGAAAACATTTAGACTTACCTATTAAAAATGAACAAGAGAAGCATGCCAATACCTTAACATAATGTCACCAATCTTAGTATAAACCAAATTTACTCTAAATACATTTTCTATTTGATCAGTCATCAAAAAATAAATATTCTGAGAGTTCTTTAACAAACGCATTTTAATTGATTTCTCAACATCTATTCATTGCCAATTTAAATAAATCAATCACAATAGTCTTGCCACCCACCCCTTTACCTCTACCCCACCAATGATAATTTCAGGAGTGGTCAGGTGCATGCCAACTTAGGCTACCAGGATCTAAGGAAAGGCTTTCTAGGGGATTTGAAAAAGAAACTTTCTGGCTCTAAATAGAGACATGTAAAGCCAGTGTCTGTCACCCCCAGAGTCACAAACAAAAAAGCAGAGTTCCAACTTCCACTGACAGTCTTATAACCGCAAGAAATCTAAGCCCTCCAATGACACCATTACTGTGAGTGGCAGAAATGAGAAGCAGAAAGCACCTGGATGTTTGACGACTTCTTGTAAGAACTATATCAACTTTCTCTAGTTTCTCTATTATTTAAACCAATCTTATGTTTGTACTCCAAAGCATCCTAATTTATACATTTTGTTTTCCAAGTCTATTACTATTTAAGAATTTCACCCATGATCATTTAATGTTAGCAAAAAAAAATTATCGTACCTTAAACAAGCTGATAATGCACATATCAGAGCCTCATTAAAACAAATAGGTACTAACAGTTAAATATGAGGATTCCAATAACTTTTAAAATATTTTTCATATATTTTTCTATTTAAGATTTAGCTATAAAGTAGAACATTGATAAAATATTACAGAAACATAAATCTCTCAATTTGGCAAAAAAATTTACTTTTATAGCCCTCTTATAGTTATTGATTTTATTATTTATAGTTACTACTTTATCATTTGTTATTTATTATAGTTACTGATTATAGTTATTACTTGTTAGATCCTAAAATATTAGCCATATTCATACTATTTAAGTCATAATAAAAGAAGAAAGGTTACTGCTGCTTACACGGCTGAGTTTAGTTTTTTAAAATATCTTTAGAATTTTCTGCCATTTAGCCATATAGAATGGAATATTTGCAACCTACAAAGAAGCCAACATTACTTACTTTAACCATTTATCATATTTACAACTTTACCAGGCTAGATATAAACTGTTAAAATACAAATGAAGATGTTTCTAAAAAGTAGTGATTTAAGTAACAACAGCAAAAAGACAAGGTGTAATATTAAAGCAGGGCAGAAGTAGAAGATACAAACTGGAATAACTAGCTCATGAAAAGTGGAAAAGAGCAAAAAGAGGAAGAAGGGAGTAAACCACTCAAAAGCCTTTATAAGAAGACCACAATCTCTCTGACACATGCATAGATTGGGTGTTATATAAGGCAAATTGATCTTTTAACAAGATCACCTTAATACACATTTAAAATTAGAGAATCCATATTTTCCAAGTGAAATTAGCCTGTTGTGTGTGTGTGTGTGTGTATATCTATAAATATATATAAAAATATATATCTATAAATACATATATATCTATAAATATATCTATAAATATATATAAATATATATCTATAAATATATATAAATATATATCTATAAATATATAAATATCTATCTATAAATATATATAAATATATATCTATAAATATATCTATATATATATAGATTTTTTTTTTTTTTTGAGACAGAGTCTCACTTGGTCACCAAGGCTGGAGTGTGGTGGTGCTATCTCGGCACACTGCAACCTCCACATCCCCAGTTCAACTGATTCTCGTGCCTCAGCCTCCCCAGTAGCTGGGATCACAGGCATAGGCCACCATGCCTGCATAATTTTTGTATTTTTAGTAGAGATGGGGTTTCACCATATTGGTCAGGCTGGTCTTGAACTCCTGGCCTCAAATGATCTGTCCACCTCGGCCTCCAAAAGTGCTGGGATTATAGGCGTGAGCCACTGTGCCACGCCTTTACAAGCAATATCAGATGAGCATTACTTCACGCACCTTCGGTAATGTTGTGGTAGATATTTTTTAGATTAACTCATATCATAAACCACTATAGAATAGAATTAAATTGGAGCTGAAAATATAATGTATCCATTTGAGTATCCATTCTACCTAATATATCCATTCTTCAAAGAGAACGCGGTTGGGGCTCAAAATAATGCAAATGGACAAACTTTACTACATACAGGACAATAAAAGATAACTTCATCAACTAGAAAAGGCTCCCTACAACCTAGGATCACTCCTTGCCAATAGACAAACCTGACCACAGCTGCAGTTCAAATAGACCAGGAGTACAGCAGTAGGGCTGGTGGAGCCAACAGTATGTGACTTCATACTAAAATTAGCCATGCCCATTTCACCACAACTGGGTTGGGCTTCCCTATTTTAAGGTGTGCACCTCCAAATTACTTAAGAGTAGGTAATTGCTGGATAGTTTCTGAAGCTAAAATTGTCAGCAGACTTTCCTCCAAGGCTTTAGGATGGCCAATCAGTCTCCACAAAACCCCTATGCTTAATCATCATGCTATCCAGGGTCTAAGCACACAGCAAGTAAAGACATATACTTTAAGTATCTAGAAAGACATACCATGCAAGAACACATTAAAAGAAAATAGGCAAGAAAAGAATTCCTTATTCTTGTCTGCTAACCCTGCCCCCTACCACACATATGCACAATACACAATATGACAAAAGTGGAGGGAAATAATGAAAATCATGACATTAAAGTATTATGCTCTCATCTTTTCAGGAAATTGTACGGAACTGACAGCTGAAACCCTTCCAAGTAATTTCACACTATTGTTTACCTCCCTGCAAAAGTGCTGTGCTATTGGAGTAAATCCAACAGAAGGGGCTATTCAGTCTGCATTCTGCGTTCTGGAAACATCAGAAGGGAAGTGGTGTACTTTCCATTGGTACTAGCAGGAGAATGTGCACTAATGTTTAAAAAAAGACACTAAATTTCCAAACATAAATGAAAGAAAATGAAAAGACTCGCCCTTTCACCAAAACTAATGATAACTTTACCAACGAATGGTGAAGCTGAGTTGTAAGTTATATGGGCTTAACAACACACCTGAAATTCAAGCTGCACAGATAACATTCATGATTTTTACAATCCCAGGGCAAAGACTTAACACCTATTTTATTACCAGCAACTTGAGACACTCAATGCAGAATACACATTTAGTAGTATTATTTTCCTGTTACTATCATGTTCCAGCAGTCCACAATATTAACACTTGCTTTGACAGATTCAATCAATTATTTTAAGAATTAACAGAACAGGCCAGGCACAGTGGCTCACGCCTGTAATCCCAACAATTTGGGAGGGCAAGGTGGGTGGATCACTTGAGCCCAGGAGTTCAAGACCAGCCTGGGCAACGTGGTGAAAACCCGTCTCCACAAAAAAATATACAAAAATTAGCTGAGCATGGTGGTGTGCATTGGTAGCTCCAACTACTTGGGAGGCTGAGGTGGGAGGATCACCTGAACCCGGGAAGGAGAGGTTGTGGTGAGCCCTGATCATGCCACTGCACGGCCTGAGGAACAGAATGAGATCTTGTCCAAAAAAAAAAGAGACCTTGTCAAATAACAGAACACAGAAGACACATACCTTCATTTTCAGAGGCATGACATTTCACTTTCAACACCAAGTCAAAGGTTCTGTCTGGATTTGCCCTAAAAGAAAAAAGTTTAAATTAATTTCCTATGACAAATAAACATCTCCAGGAAACTTGTATTTTCTTAATTCTAAAACTAATCTTGTTTTTGTCTCAATACATTTCATGTGACTATATTACTACAGTATAGTAGAAATAACAATGAAAGTGTTTTCTCAATTGAGCAATTTAAAAGAGCTGAGACTTAGGAATTCTGAAACTTGGGGCAAAGCATTTAAACTCTGAGACTGTTCTCCCTCACCTATGAGGTGCCTTGTCCACTTCACAGAATAACAGCGAGGATTATAAATCAAATAACATATGTGCAAGTACTTCATAAGTACTAAGTGCTACAAAAATGCAAAGTATTGGTTTTATCTTATTGGATCAAATTTAAAAGCCAGAGTGTCCCTAAGTGTCATTATACCCTGCCAACAGAGTTTGACACAGGTTCTCAGGCTGTCTCCAAAGGACTTGCAATGTAAGTGTAAATGATGAATACATGGTTCCACCTGCCAAGTTCTAGATCACCATAAAACATTGATAATGCTCCATGAATGTGATACATTGCATATACTTTTCTTAAAATGTATTTACTGTACTCATGCATATTTAAAGTAGCAAACTATTCCTAGCTCTAAGGCTAGCAACATAAAAAGCCTTCTTTTTATCCATTATCTTTGGAGAAACCAGCCATCTGCTTCCATGTTAGATTTTCCCACTAGAAACTGTAAGTATACTTTGCTTAATTCAGAAGTTATTGACTTTTTTACTAACTTGCCATATTTGCAAAATTTCAAAGCAACACTGGTTAAATTTCAAAAAGTGAACTGAACTATACTGAGACACTTTTTCTTCATAACATTGCTGTTTAAATCTCTCGTTCCATCATAAGGTAAAAGATTAAGTCTGTTACCACAACGGCCAATGTGTTAATATCTCAGTTATTCCTGCTAACAAGACCTTAGTGCCTTTGTACATTGGCTGTATTTAATACGTACTTCCTTCAAGAAACGAATGCCAGCTCTGACTTTAAAAAAAAACATTTCTTTTTTCAGAAGCTTTTCTTATAAGATATGAATCTGGAAACATAGGAAGTGACAAGACATATAAATTAACATGCAAATATACATTTTTTTAGCCTTTCCGCTATTAACTTGTTTCAATGGGAATAATCTGGGCTCAGATGACTTCCTCCCTCTTAAAACAATTAATGTCAAGAAGCATACTATTTTTACTCACTTACCCTGCCCACCATGATGTCAAACACACTGAAGAAAATAATTCTATTACATAATTTCCCTCTTTCCCTAATATTCCTTAGAATTTCTCTTAGGTGTAAAAGTTAAATATTGACTCAGTTTTACTTCTGTGAAATTCAAACGGCCTTTCACAATAATACAAATATACATGGCATTATTTTAAACTTTGTGAGAAGGAGGTAGTAAAGGGTGCGTAAGCGAAGTAAAAAGGAATTCTTTCCAAAGTTAAGTTTCAGAAGAAAAATATAAAACTCATGCTTCTAAGATACCTAGAAACAAAATCACCACCGTTATTAAAATTGCTTTTTACCTAATCTCCTGAGCAAAGTAGTCGTTGATAAATACTTTAGCACACACATAAAAGTACCCTCTAATTGGATACCGTTTTGCAAGAACCATGCATCTACAGTTCCTGCATAAAGAAACACCAGAGACCAATCTAATTTTATAAGCAGAATCATAAGAAAACATCCAAGACAAAAGTAACAAACAGACTGAAGAACACACCGGTTATATTTAATGCTCAGAGAGCACTCGGAATAATAACCTCTTAACCTCAACGCTGACTCCCTCCCGGACACCACACGCACACAGGCAGCCCCAGGAGAGTCACATCTGACACACTCGGGGGAAGCACGAGAACCCCTCAGCGGCGGTGTCAGGGGCCGCCCGGCCTCCCCTGTCCCCCGAAAGGCGGGCGTCGACAAGGCGCTAGTGGCCTCTCCGGGAGGAGCCGCGCCAACCACGGAGGGCCGGGGACGCAGGGCGGGCAGGCTTTGCGGCCTAGCGCCGTCCCGCCGGCCGGCCAGAGGCTTGGGGGCCGGACCGCACCCCCAGCCCGCCCGGCCAACCTCAGCCGCCCGGGGAGCCGGTTGAGCGCGGAGGCGCGGAGGAGCCGAGCTGGCCTGGGAGGGGCCGCCGAGGGACGCCCGCCCCCGACGCGCCCGGGCCCCACCCCCACTCACTTGGTCCTGCAGTCCATGGTTACATGTCGGTGTGGGGCTGTCCGTCCGGCCCCCGCGCGCTGGCCTGGAAGCCCGCAGCCCGGCCGCGCGAGGGTCGCGCCGTCCCCGCCCACGCCGGCGGCCACACCGGGAAAGAGGCTGCTCACAGCAGCCGTGGCGGCGGGCCCATGTCGGCTGCGCCCCCGGCACTTCCCCGCCTCCCACCCCACCCACCAGAGCCTTTCTGTGACAGCAGCGGTGGCGTGGCCGCCGCCCCCGTCTCCGCCGGTAGCCGCCACCAAAGCTGAGGCCTCTCAGTTCCTGCGACCGGGGCCGCCCGCTGCGGCTCCTGCACCTTCTTGCAAATCAGGAAGTCGCCGGGAGGGGGAAGGGGCGCGCGGGGACGCGCCCAGCGGCTTCACCTGGGCCGTGCGGCTCGCAAGTCGGAGACTGTGGAGGAGGCGGGGGCCAGGTCCCCGCGCCCGGGCGGCCAGAGGGTGCAGGGGGAGCGCTAGTGCCTGCTGGGATGGCCCACGTACCGCTTTGCCACCGAGCCAGAAAGGCAAGGTGCCCCCTGTGTCCTCAGCATGAACCAAACCGGCTTCCTTTCTGGGTCCAGTCCAGATTCCAGGGTGTCGGGGCTGCAACCCCACAAAGGGCGAAGTACCTGGAAAAGTACCTCGACCTGCAGTGTTTTCCACACACATACACACGGACTTGGGTTCCTTTCATTTCATACTACAAATTCAGAGCTCAAGTTGATGCCCCTGGCTCTTGCGTCACTCCAGCTGTGGCCTGCTTACAGCTCTCTGAAATCCAGAGCTACCCCCTCCTGATTCAGGAATGTTCAGACATGTGCACCTGCTAAATAGCCCTGTCAAGTAGCCAAATGGTAGTGCCCCACTTGTCTGCGCATGTGGGAGGCAGACATTCCTATACCACAGACTGCAGTAATAACCAAGGACTAACTTTTGAACACATGTACATAGTCGCAGGCCTCATAGTCTGGCAGTTTAGGTGAGTTCAGGGAGGGCACCATTGAATAAGCGTGGGAGGGACTGATTTACACAGCCCTAAAGCACATGTGAAGCAGGTTATGTGCACTCTCACCCAGTACTTGTCATAGGTGTGTGATAGATACTTTCATCAGCATTTTACAGACGAAGAAACCAGGGAGTAATGGCAAAGCTGGAGTTCACACCAGGTCTATCTGATGCTGATTATTTACCTCTACCTCATATTGCCTGTCTCCCTCCTCTGCTGTCTCATATTTAGGATCTACTGAGAAGACAGGTAGAAAAGTCTTATGATGGACATTCAAATGACTGTGGAAGGCCAGGCTCTTACACAGAGATCTTCTGGGAAAGGCCTTCTCCCAGCTAACACTGCCACCCTTGACACATAGCCACAGTGTTTCTTCCAAAAGGTGGTTACTTCAGACTTTATTCATGCAGAAGTTAAGATGATGAGAGGAAACCAAATGTGGTATGAATGTAGTGTGAGTCATAAGACATAAAAGTCAGAAAAGGAGTCTTAAGAATTAAAAAACTTAAGAGTCAGAGAACCTGAAGTTGCACTCAGTTATATAACCTTAAACTTTCTTGCCAAAATTGGGTACTACCTGGTCAACAAGATCAGAAATATTGTATAGCCATGGGCCTGTTAGTAAAAAATGAGGACGGGCCATAACTGGGAAACAGAAAAAAAAAAACAAAAAAACATGTGTTTATCATAAAGTGTTGTCATAGCTTGACTCGGGGTGAGACACTTCAGTTTCTCGGTTCCTACATTTGTAAAATGGGAATTATTACTTGTACATCACATGAGCAGTGTGATGTTCAAGTAAAACAGGTGCTACAAATTTGTATTATCTTTTGAGAAATTATGCTGTGAATTTCAGTTTCACAATTAGGCAAACTATACTACATAAGTTTTCTTTTCCCAAATAAAGATTTTTCTGCATAAGTGACCATACTCCAAAGCGTTGAAAAAAAAAATTCATAAGCTAAAAGCCACTTCTGCCCCAACTGTTACTGAATTTCTCAAACTTCTCCTTTCATTATAATTAATTATTTCCAAAGAAAGGAACCCTACTTGGGGTGACCATATTGAGGACTTTTTAATTTGGTGTGAGGAGATAATAATACAATTGTTTTCCTCATCCATTGTTGGGATTTTTTTTTAAATGACAGTCATACCCTTGAACAGTATAAAATTGTTCTTCATTCCACTTATGTTAAGTATATCGAGGGAAATACTACACATTCGCATCCCAAAGCAAATCTTTTTAAGTGAGCTTTTAGGCTGACCATAATGAAGACATTTATCTGTTCTGATATTACTGAAATAAAAGGGATAGAAACATAGGTGTACATGATTTACATGCATGAGGTGTTAAAAAATTAGAAAACAAATAGCATACACTTACCTTGGTAATAGCTTTAATGAAATCGATGGTATAACTTTAGTAATACTCATTTCATATAGAACTTCCCATATGACTGATAGAGAAGTGTACAAAGGGCAAACCTTCAAACTAGTCTTAAATCTTCCCAAGATCATATTTCAGCAATGATATTTCCTACTCGACAATTAATATTAACAGTTTTCAGGACCATACCAGTCAAAGAACATAGTCTGTATTGTTGTCAAAGAACATGGTCTTTATTTATTTATTAATTTAGTTATTAATTTTTTAAATGTTTCGAGACTTAAATGTTGTATGTGGTTTGTAAAGAATATATATTCTGCAGCTCTGGGGTACAGTGTTCTAAATGTATGTCCATGATCAAATACGATGATTGTGTTGTTGACATCTTCTATTACTGAATTTGCATCTGCTTGACATAATTCAATTAATGGGAGAGATGAGTTTAAATATCCTAACATGATGGTAGATTTTTCTATTTCAGCCTATAGTTCTTTCGGGTTCTACCTTACGCAGTTTGGGGCTGTGTAATAATATACACATCAGTTTATAATTTCTATATCTACCTAATAAATACAACCATTCATCATTATGTTGTTACTTTCTTTACCTCCAATCGTACTTTTGCCTTAGATTCTAAACAGTTTTCTTCTGAATAGTATTTGTCTGATGTTAGGATATCTTTTTTCATCCTTTTACATTCAAACTTTCTAAACCATCATGTTTCAAATTTATCTAAAATTTTTAGTCTTGATTTTTAATCGTCTGATCATCTTTAGCTCTTACATCAAACCCCTAGACAATTTGCATGTATTAAAACTGTTGATAAATTTAGGCTGGGCGCAGTGGCTCATGCCTGTCATCCCATCACTTTGGGAGGCTAAGGCGGGTAGATTAGTTGAGGCCAGGAGTTCAAGACCAGCCTGGCCAACTTGGTGAAACCCTGGCTGCTAAAAATACAAAAATTAGTTGGGTGTGGTGGGTGGTGCAAGCCTGTAGTCCCAGATAATAAGGAGGCTGAGGCTTCAGAATCACTTGAACCTGGGAGGCAGAGGTTGCAGTGAGCCAAGATCATGCCACTGCATTGCAGCCTGGTTGACAGAGTGAGACACTGTCTAAAAAAAATTTTAAAAAAAGAGAGAAAAATGCTGATAAATTTAAATCTATTTCTGCCATCTAATTTTGTACTTCCCGTTTGTTTCTTCTGATCTGTTTTTTTCTTTCACTTTTGCATTCTTTAGGATTACTATTTATGCTTTCATTTCTGCCCCCACCTCTTCTAGGTTGGAAGTTATTTACTCTGTTTCTATTCATTTAGGAGTTATCCTAGATATTTTAATAGGTACATTTTAACTGATTAAAGCCAGAGTTCACAAGGATATCCACCCTCTCTCAAACAATACAAGAACCTCTAAAACTCCCTCAAAACTAAAATCCCCTCCAAATATGCATTATGAATGTTGTTTTATACAGTCCATGTTTGTTTAGATTTACTCAGAACTTTACCATTCTTTTGTATTTTCATCTTAGATCTTCTATGTAGGATCACTTTCCTTCTGCCTAAAATTCTTTCCCTTTTTGTTTGAGTTGGAATGTATTTATTTATCCCTCACTCTTGAAAAATATTTTCACTGATGAAGAATTCAAAGTTTACTATTATTTCTTTCTGCATGTTATCAATATCATTACACTGTCTTCTAAGTTCCCTAGTAACAATTGGAACTTTGAAAGTAACCTTAAAATGTCATCTGTTTTTTCTCTCTGACTGCATTTATGATTTTTCATTTTTGTCTTTAGTTTTCTATAGTTTCACTGTGAAGTATCTAGGTGTAGATTTTTACTCATCCATCTTTCTTGGTTTCTTTAATTTTCTTGACTCTGGATTGGTGACTTTCATCAGTTCTGGAAAATTCTGGACTCCTTTCTTTCCATTCCTTCTGGGACTCTGATAACACATGTGTTATTCTACCCTCCATGTTTGTCAAACATCTCTTTTATAGTATGTCTCTCTTTATCTGTCTATGCTGTATTCTGGAAAATTTCAAAAATATTCTCCTGTTCACTAATTCTTTCTTCAGCTTTGTCTCATTTTCTGTCAAAGTCATCCATTTAGTTTTTAATTTATATTATTTTTATTTCTAAAGTTCTGTTTGGTTATTTTCCAAATCTGTATTCTCTTAACTCATGTTTTCAGCCTCTCTCTAATTTATTAAAAATATTTAATATACATACTTTAAATTCTATTTCTAAAAATTCCAATATCTGAAGCATTTGTGGGTCTGCTTCTACTAACTGATCTTTTTTCTACTTGTTCTTACTTACGGTCTCATTTTCATTTCAGCTGTCACTCAATTTCTATATATAAAGTTCTAAGGATCACATAACATAAAAAGAAATCACATACATAGAAGAAATCCACTTTCCTCAAACCAGGTCCAAAAAGTCCCCAACTTATATATGCTTATATATTAATGGTGTAGAGAAACCCAAGTTCAGGGCTTTTAGTGAGCCAACTGCCCTGATTTCCAGTGTACTATGACAATTAGAAAGATAGCTCCTGGCTTCCGAACCCCAACCACTTATTCATTGAATCCTTGTAGTAATATGCCTTAAAAAAAAGTGAAGAGTTACTGATACCCAGGACTACTAAAGTTGACAGCTCCTTTCCCTTCTGAATGTGAAATAATAAACACTATTATAAACTCTAGAATGGTATTTTTAAAAATAATACTATTAATAATGCTTCAGGTTCAGTATAAATTAACTAGACTCATAAGCCTCACCAATATATATGAAGATTTTGACTTCCAAACAATTAACTTAGAAATGAATTTTTGGAGGCAAGCATCTCATGAGTTGTAGCTAACATGTATCCAAGTCAGGCATTTCCTAGACTGTAACTCTGCACAACCTCTTATTACTATTCTTAGGTGAAATTTATTAATAGTATTACCACCTTCATTTATTATAGAAGAAAAGTTATAAAGTATTTAACAAACTGAATTTATTGAAGCTCTTAGGAAACTATCTTTAAATTATTTTATCAGGACCTGCCTTTTAATATTGACTGAGATAGTTTTGTTAAGGAAAACATCCTCCTGGCATGTTGTCCTTTTTATACTTATCAGCAATATCATGAATTTGAATCTGAAGGTAAAATCTCCCTCAACAAGACATGTGAAATACTTTTAAAATAAAGAGAAGATGGAGGTGTGGATTCGGGATCAATACCTTCCCTGAAAGTTTGCCTTTCTGAGTTGTTTCACACTCATAGCTCATAGAGTTAGCATTCTATGTTGATTTAAAATCCAGTTTAATAAAAATGTTGTCTTCCAGTTTGTGGACAAAAGAACTCAGATAAATTCTGACACCTTTACTACCAAATCTGAACATATCCAAATATTTCTAAAATTCAATGGGTCGATGATGATATTTGTATATCTTGCTGTTAAACTTTTAGTAAGAAAATACAGTAAAATTCTCAAAAATAATACAGCACAGCAAAAGATCTTCTTCTGCCTTTTTCAGGTGATTTGCCAAAAATTGTAAATAAATGTTCTTACCTTTGACCAGTTTCTGCTTGTTCTCCCTTATCTTTGTTCCTCAATCTGCAAGACATTGTAGAACTTAAAACAGTCCTTGGAGTTCAGAACAAAGAATAATTGAAGCAGAGTGTCACCAACAGATGGTAATCAGTGGAGTCAAATTTTCTTCAGAGATTCTTTGAGGATTCTCATTTGGACTTCAAGAAAGAGTGCTGTGTTTGTGTAACCATGTGGCATTGCATGGGAAATAATTTCCCAACCCCACCTACAAGATACTCCACGTAAATACAGTCTTCCTTGTATGGCAGCTCTGCTCACACCCATTTAACACTCTCAGGAGAATGAGTAATCACATCCAATGAGCAATGTCATTAGAATTTACTGGAAGGAAACATAAATGATCATCTAACATGATGATAATAGTTCAACAAAATCAGCAGCCCCATAAGCAAACCTAATCCTAACGTAAATAGAGAGATTATCAAAACAAATTGCTATGTGCCAAGTTCTGCTTTCCTAAAATATGAGAAAATAACTAGGCAAACATTACATGCATTTGTATATGATCGATTCTAGAAGGGGAAAAGTGCAACATTCCAGCAAATAGAACTCAGTCAAATACCAGGTCAAATGGTATAATTCCACAGCAGAAGTTCATATGAAACAGAGACTTGTAACTCCAAAACAGATGACAAACTCTCCCCATCTCTTACTATTGCAAATTACAACAAGATAAAAATGAACAAGGACTGAGAGTTCTTCTGGGCTTCAAAAGTATGGACATCATCTTTCTCTCTGCTGTTGTTTCTGACGTCACAGACCCAAGTCTTAGGCAAGTAAGACTTGCCAAAAAATGGTCTGGTAAGACCATTTTTGCTTGTAATCTTCTCTGGAAAAGAAGGAACAGAAAGAAGGATCTGTGAAACTGATTAAGGTCTTCTTAGTTTGGTGAGAACTTATATGTTTCCTTTGTAAAAAGGATGCAGTCTCACCTGACTTTCTTCATTCACGGTGCATAATTCCAGAAGTTTCTTCCCTTCTTCTCGAGACTGCCAATCAGGACAGCTGGGCTTGGCTGGAATGGGAAGGAGGATTTTGGACCCATGATCCTGTCCATTTGCCTGACTGTATGCAAGTGACTTAATAAAATTACTGCATCTGTGTGTAGTGACTTCTTTCTGCCTGCTGCACAGCTGTTTCCTGGGCCTTCCCTTCACTTCCCTCTTGGACTGAGTTGTGGATCAGGAACATATGACATTAGTATGTATACTGTGCATAGTAATTATACTGTGTTCTCCCTATGGTTACTTAATAAAACTACCAAATAGGTGCTGCTAATTCAGATTCTGTGATGATGTAGGTATAGCCATTGATTACTACACAACCCATTTATATGCCTATCTGATTTTTGACACAAACATGTTGTACTTCCTCTTTAAATAAGCAGGCATTAATTATTACATAATGTATGCAGGAATTCATGAGGACAGGCTTAATATTAGAATTAGTAGGAAGGTTTTAAATCAAGTGGCCTACTATTGAGCTAGAAACAACTCACTCCAGCAAACCAGCTGGCTTAACTACTCCCAGTTTGTGAAAGAAAAAAAAAAACTTTAACATTTGAGTCACTGTATCATTTCATGCACAAAGACTTCATGGACATACCAGAAAGACAAGCTTTACCACATTTGCATTTATTCTTTTTTATAGTTGTTGTGATTTTGCCAAGTGCTTTATGACCATTTTTTATTAGCTAGGCCTCTCAATAGTTCTGTGAGGTATAGATTAGTAGGTAAAACAGGTACTATAAATGATGAAGCAGGAAGCTAACTCTACAGGGACATTTTATTCCAAGAACGCCTGTGTGGAAGAATGCACTTTCCCATGTCTGCCAGAGGCACCAGGAAATAAAAGTCAGCCTGCATACTACTGAGTCATTTACAAAAGCCGTTTTCTTCATAAAGCACATACGCATCTCTCCTCACTCACTCACTCTTGCTTTCTCTCTCTCAAATCGAAAGCAAGCAAAGCTCAAGTGAGTCTATATTTCAATTCAGAAACATTTATTATCATATGTCATCTCCCTTGTTAATATCGTATTTTTTTAAAATCCTCAGTCAAGGTGATACCTTGTTGATATCTTTAAATATGAATTATAAGCCACACTAAACACTTCTGTAATCATACCTTTCTTTAACAGTTTTTTGTACAAGTTGCAGGATTAAAAAAGGCATTTATGGGCTGGGCATGGTGGCTCATGCCTGCAATCCCAACAGTTTGGGAGGCTGAGGTGGGCAGATCACTTGAGGTCAGGAGTTCCAGACCAGCCTGGCCAACATAGTGAAATCCTATCTCTACTAAAAATATAAAACTTAGCCAGGCACGGTGGCATGGGCCTGTTGTCCCAGCTACTCTGGAGGCTGAGGCAGGAGAATCACTTGAACCTGGGAAGTGGAGGCTGCAGGAAGAAGAGATCATGCCACTGTGCTCCAGCCTGGGAGCAGAGCAAGACTCTGTCTCAATAACAACAAAAAAGGCATTTATGTAAGAAACTGAAAGAGATATTTGGGTTTTTTTCATTACTTGCTATTACTGTCTTATTTTACAGATAATGAAAGCTAATGTTGAAAGAAATTTTCTTAATGAAATTAGTCTATAGACAAACTCCATCTTTTAGAGAAACGCTTTGTCCAAAAACTGGATTTCATGGTTTTTAAAGATGAAAATAAAAAACTAAAACTAAAGAATAATTCTCTATGGACATTTATACAAATTGAAAATAAATCTGTCATGATTCTGTTAATGAACCTATTGACTATTTTTCATTTTATATTCATTTTATTGTGTATTTGTGGTATGATACTTCACTTAACATACAGTTTTTAACCCTTATGTAAAAAATATATGTGAAATAGTTTTGTTCTTTAATGGAGCACGGGGGCCTAAAGGGAAAAAATGCCAATGAAGATAAGCTATGTACATAGTCAAGATGTACATTATTGAAATGGATTCTAGAACCAGCTGCTAGGGTGGAATTGATTTGGCATTATTTTATGATGGGCTCAATCACTTGCCCTGAATCAGTGTTCAAATCTCATCTTTTTTGGTTTGTCCATTGTGTTTTCTACTTCTTCTCCAAGGTGTCTCCTCTGGTTCTAGGTTATGCTACGTAGTTGCCCTTGACTCATCCAGATCTTGCCCTATTCCTTTGAATGAACAAAGCCTTCAAAGATAGCTTCCTTTTGTTTTCAGCTATCTTGCATTTTTTTCTGCATGCCTTCACCTCTCCCAGATGACCATATGTGTCTTGGCTCCCAAAGCCAAGGAGTAGTTGATACATATTCTTTACATGGTTATAAAACTAATAATATTCTTTGCTAAAGTTTGGTTTCTTTGCCTAAACTAGTATTATTTTTATCACTAGAGACCATATAGTTTCTGCCCTCATAGAGATTATAGTCTAGTTAATAAAGACCAAATATAGGCCGGGCAGGCAGATCACGAGGTCAGGAGATCAAGACCATCCTGGCTAACATGGTGAAACCCCGTCTCTACTAAAAATACAAAAAATTAGCCAGGTGTGGTTGCAGGCACCTGTAGTCCCAGCTACTCGGGAGGCTGAGGCAGGAGAATGGCCTGAACCCGGGAGGCGGAGCTTGCAGTGAGCTGAGATCATGCCACTGCACTCCAGCCTGGGCGACAGAGTGAGACCCCATCTCAAAAAAAAAAAAACAAAAAACTATATATATATATATATATATATATATATATATATACACACACACACACACACACATATATATAAGCATGTAAATATATAAATAATAAAATTTCTGATGGTAATGAGTGCTAAAACAAAAAGAAACAGAATAATGAGATAGAGTGATGGGCAGAAGACTATTTTAGCTAGGATAGACAAAGCAGGCCTCTCTAAGATGAAGATATTTGAACTGCATCTGGAATGATGAGAAGACAGCAGTTGTGTAAGGATTCAGGGAATAAGCCTTCCTGGCAAAGAGAACAGGTTAATCTAAGTCCCTGAGGCTGAAACAAGCTTGGTACATTTAAGGAAAGCTAGGGCGACAGGCAAGGGTAGTGGGAGATAAGGCCAGAGAGGTAGGCAGAGGCTAGATTGTGAAGAGTTTTTGCAAGCCATGGTAAAGACTTTATTTTATTCTACTTGCTACAGGGAGCTACTAGAAGGAAATAATCATGGGGCAAAGTCAGGGTTTAAGGAAGACTATGAGGGTGCTGCTGTGTAATTCAGGAGAAATAATAATGTTCTGGATTATACTTGCAGTGCAAATGATAAGAAGTAGACAGATTTCAAATACACATAGCAATCTACCCATCGGAATTACCAATGGATTGGATGTGGATAGAAGAAGGTGACTATTAGCTTTTGGGCCATTTGATAAGGAATAGAGGTATGGATAGATGTGTGGGTATGGGGTGAGAAAGGAACCAGAAGTTCTACTTTAAGCATTAAAATGTTGAGATGTCTATTAGACACCAAAGTAAAGATGTGTCATAGACAGCCTCAGGGACTTGGATTAACATGTTCCCTTTGCCAGGAAGCCTTATTCTCTGTCTTTAAGCATTAAAAGGTTGAGATGCCATTAGACACCAAAGTAAAGATGTGTCCTAGACAGTTGTCACTCAAGGAAATCACCCTGCATATTCCATCCTGCGAACCTCAGCTAATAGCATTATAATTTCCAGGCATTGTAGGAAGACAACTGAAGTTTTTGAGGCATGCTTTTGGCTTACTGGTACACTAAGAGCCCATTGCTTGGTAAGGCTTTCCAGACTCAGGTTATCAGAAAGACAGATGTAATTTTCAGACTTTATCCTCTTCCCTGGGCTTTCTTTAATGATTGATTGCCCCCAGGAGACCCTTTGCAAAAGTGAAAGATAGAGCCCCATTATTTTGGTAATATGTACCAAAAAGCTTAAAACACATAGCAATAATAGCATCCATAAATTCCACCAAAAGAAGAGGACAGTAGTGTCCTTGCACTCACCATGGAGGCATTAAGATGCTCTCTGATTGTCTCACATTCTATGACACTAATTCAGGGGTACTATGGGGGTTATGGGAGTGGGTGGGTGCTTGGCAGCTTAATAAAGCTTGGATAGGATCTATAGAATCACTAAAATGAATTGTAAGAGCACCCCAACATGTCCTGAAATCAGGCCTTAAGTCCTGTAAACATAAGGGCAGAAGTCCCCCCAGCCAGACACACACGCTGCAATGGGCACCTCTGGTTATAAACAGTTCCTATAAGAAGCACAGAGTAGCTTAGCCATTGTTGACTCACTCTGCCCTGGGCTGTCCAGTCAGATTCAGGCATGTGCTAATTAGTATGATAGGACAGAAGCTTCTTGAGCTGAGATCTTCCGTTTAGACCCTCCATTTAGTTTGCTTGGCAAGCACAGAATCAGGTTCAAGTGGTAAGATGAAAAACACGATATTAAATGCTACCAAATACTAAGGCCAGCATAGGTGAAACTAGAATCATCATGACAGAAGGTAGAAATATTTCTATGGAAACTTTACTGTGTCCCTACTCCCATCTTTTAACAAAGAAATCTAAAAAACAAAAAAAAAGTGAAATAATAATGAAATGTCAAAAAGTCTCTAATAATTAAACTATTCCTATGTGTTACCTCACTACTTTATGCTACAATGCCCCTAGAAACCCCTTACAGCAAAGGCCCTCAAATGAGTTTACATCTATTGTGTCCCCAAACTTTAATCACTCTAGAATCTAAATATACAGCGATCTGGCCCTTTTATCCCCCAATTACTGGTCTCCCTAATTTCACAGAGTAGCCAGAAAGTTTGCAAATAAAGAATATAATACAGAATGGCATCAGCAAGATGATAGAATAGGACTTTCCAGGGCTTATCCCCTCACAGGAATATCAATTTGAACAACCATCCATGCAAGAAAATACCTTCACAAGAACTAAGGTGAGAGATTATGCCACCTGGGTGAAGCATGGAAATAAGATGCATTGAAGAGGGTAGGAAGGACAGTTTCATATTACACCCTTCCCCAAGCTCAGATAGAGCAGCTCAGAGAGAGATGCCCTTCGCATGAGGAAAGGAGAATGAAGCGAGCACCCAACTTTGCTGCACGCCCCAGCATCAGGCCCACCTCAGTGAACCCCAGCACGAGGCTAGACCAAGCCACCAGCCTGGCACCTGCAGACCTGGGCTCCAGGCCCACTCCAGCACCAGGCTGGCCTCCACTGTCCCAGGTTCCAAGACAGCCCTAGGTTCCAACAGTGCAGCCCCTGTTGCCCCAAGCCCCAGGCTCCAGGCCCACCCACCGCAGCTCCAGGCCAGCTTCTGCAGACTCCAGCCTCAGAACTTCCCTGCAGATATAATCTCCCAGCCTCTAGTTTGGCCTCCAGTCAGACTCCAGGCCCATGCAGGCCAGGCCAGTCCCTGGAGCGCCAGGTTTCATGCGTGCCCCAGGTTCCAGACCAGCCCAGAGCCAGGTTGGCCCACACAGCCCCAGGCTTTAGGCAAGTCCTCTGGCCTCAGGCCCAAGGCCAGCACCCACTGATACAGGATCCAGGCTTGCCCAATACCAGGCCAGTCCCTGCAGCCCCATCTTCCAAGCTGGGCCCTACAGCCCTATACTACAGCATACCAACGGTCCAGGCTCTCCCAGTATACCCTAGTACTGGGCTAGCCCCACAGACTCAGGATCCAGGACTGCCCCAGTGGATCCAAGTCCAGGCCAGCTCCCATTGCCCCAGTATCCAGGCCAGATCTTGCACCTAACCTCCAGGCCAGCACCCAAACACCCAGACTCCAGGCTGGCCCCATAGACCCAGGCTCCAGGTCGGCCCCCATGGCTTCAGGCATGAGGCCACCATCCACAGTCCTAGGCTCCTAACCAGTCTCCACAAACCCAGGCTCCACACCTGCCCCAGCAGCAGGCCAGCCCCAAGCTCCACACTGGTCCTTGTGGTACTAGGTTCCAGTAGACTCACGGTCCAGGCCTGCTCCAGGAGACTCAGGATCCAGGCCCACCACCATAGTATACCCTGGTGCTAGACCAGTCCCTGTAAACTGAGACTCCGGGACCACCCCTGCGGATCTATTTTCCAAGCCAGCCCCTATGGACCTAAGACCCAGGCCTGCCCTCACAAATTTAATCTCCAGGCATGCCTTAGCACCAGATAGGTTCCTGTGCACTCAGGCTGCAGGACCATCCCAGTGGACCCAGATGCCAGGCCAATCCCAGTACCTGAATGACCCCTGTGGACTCAGGCTCAAGGCTCACCCCAGCACCAGGTTAGCTCCTATAGACCCAGGCTTCAGGCTAGGTCACACAGACATGGGCTCCCGGCCTGCATTCACTGACCTAGACTCTAGGTGCACTCCCATGAACTCAATCAACAGGTTCCACCCCAGTGAATTCAAGTGCTAGGCCCAACTCCATGGACCTGGTGCCAGGCCCACCTACCTGCTAACCCAGGCACTAGGCCATCCTGCCTAAGAATGAACAGTAAGCCTACCCACAAACCATACCAGACAGCTTGCCAAGAATTTCTGCATAGGCTGACTGGTGAAGGGCTTTTCCCAAACCAAGTCAGTATGCAAAGACTGGAATAAATCTACTTCAAATGTGCAGACACTAATAGCCACAGAGATCAAGCACAATCAAGGAAATAGGACACCACCAAAGGAACAAATTAAAACACGAGTAACCAATCCTAAAGAAATGGAAATTTATGAACTCTCCGACAAAGAATTCAAATTAATTGCTTTAAGGAAGCTCAGCAACTTTTAAGTTGTATAGCATGGTGCTTTATTATACATATACATTGTAAAATAGTCACAAAAATCACACTAAATAACATATCCATCAGTTCAAACATTTGGTTTTGTTTGTGTGTGTGTGATATATATACTTGAGATCTCTTCTCTTAGCAAATGTAAAGTATACATCACAGTATTATTAACTATAATCACCATGATATATATTAAATCCCTGGAATTCATTCATCTTATGATTGAAAGTTCGTGCTCTTGAAGCAACATTTCTCCATTTCTCCCACACTTCAAACTTTGGTAACAATCCTTTTACTCTCTGTTTATATGAGTTCAAATTTTTTAGATTCCACATATATGTGGGATCATGCAATGTATGTTTTTCTGTGTCTAGTTTATTTCCTTTAACATAATATGCTCCAGGTTCATTCATGTTATTTCAAATGGCAGAAATTCCTTAAAGCTAAATAATATCCCACTGTATATAAATACATGACTTTTTTTTTTTTTTTTGAGACAGAGTCTGGCTCTGTTGCCCAGGCTGGAATGCAGTGTCATGATCTTGGCTCACTGCAACCTCTGCCTCCCAGGAACAAGTGATCCTCCCATGTCAATCTTCTGAGTAACTATGACTACAGGCACGCACCTGGCTGATTTTTGTTTGTTTGTTTATTTGTTTTGTAGAGATGGGGTTTCACCATGTTGCACAGGCTGGTCTTGAACTCCTGAGCTCAAGTGATCTGCCCACCTCAGCCTCCCACAACGCTGGGATTACAGGCATGAGCCACCGCACCCAGCTGACATTTTTTTTTGTCCATTCATCCACTGATGGACACATAGATTGATTCTGTATCTTGGGTATTGTGAACAGTGCTGGAATGAACATAGAAGTGCAGATATCTCTTTGACATAATGATTTCATTTTCTTTGAATATATACCCAGTGGTGGAATTGTCAAATCATATGGTAGTTCTGATTTTTATTTATTTTTTTATTTAGTTTTTTTTTTTTTGAGACGAAGTCTCACTCTGTCGCCCAGGCTGGAGTGCAGTGGCGTGAGCTCAGCTCACCGCAACCTCCACCTCCCAGGTTCACGCCATTCTTCTGCCTCAGCCTCCCAAGTAGGTGGGACTACAGGTGTCTGCCACCACGCCTGGCTAATTTTTTGTATTTTTAGTGGAGACAGGGTTTCACCATGTTAGCCAGGATGGTCTTGATCTCCTGATCTCGTGATCTGCCCACCTCGGCCTCCCAAAGTGCTGGGATTACAGGCGTGAACCACCACGCCCGGCCGATTTTTATTTTTTGAGGAAACTTCACACTGTTTTTCGTAATGGCTATACCAATATAAAATCTCCCTTCCCCAATAGTGTACAAGGATTCCCTTCTCTCCACATTTTCACCAGTACTTGTAATCTTCTGTCTTTTTGATAACAGCCATCCTAACAGGTGTGAGATGACACCTCATATTGGTTTTGATTTGTATTTCCCTATTGATTAGTGATGTTGAGCCCTTTCTCATACACTTTTTGGTCATTTATAAAAGTGTAGTTTTGCATGCAATAGAAATTATGTTCTTATCAGCTTAAAATATACTTTTTTAAACTATGAGATATTTATGTACTCCTCATGGTAACCACAAAGAAAAAAGCTGTAGTAGATACACAAAAGACATATATAAAGGAATCAAAGCATACCATTAGGGAAAATCGTTAAATTGCAAAGGAAGACAGTAAGAGGAGGAAAAGAACAACAAAGCAATACAAAAGCAACTAACAAAAATGCCAATAGCAAATTCTTACCTATCAATAATTATTTTAAATATAAGTGAATTAAATTATCTAATCAAAGATATATAATTGCTGAATGGATTATTAAAAACTATATCTGACCATATGCTGCCTATAAAAGACTCACTTAAGCTTTAAGGACACACATACATTGAAAGTGATGGAATGGAAGAGAATACCTTCAGCAAATGATAACCAAATAGAGCATGAGTGTCTATAAATATACCTGACAATATAGACTTTGGCCGGGTGCAGTGGCTCATGCCTGTAATGCCAGCTACTCGGGAGGCTGAGGCAGGAGAATTGCTTGAACCTGGGAGGCAGAGGTTGCAGTGAGTTGAGACTGCACCATTGCACTCCAGTCTAGGCAACAAGAGCGAAACTCTGTCTCAAAAAAAAAAAAAAAAAAAGACTTTAAGCAGAAAACTGTAATGAGACACAAAGAGGGTCATTATATAATGATAAAGGAATCAATCCATTAAGAGAACATAACAATTGTAAATACATATGTACCCAATATCAGAACACCTACATATATATAGTAATTAACAGAACTAAAGGGAGAAACAAAGAGCAATATAGTTGTAGTGAAGGATTTCAATATCTCACTTTCAACAATGGATAGAACATCCATACCAAAAAATAAAAACAAAAAATCAATAAGGAAAGAGTGGGTGTGAACAACACTGTATACCAAATAGACCTAACAGATACATATAGAATATTCTATTCAACAGTAGCAGAATACACATTCATTTCAAGTGCACATGAAATATTCTGTAGCATAAATCATATGATAGGTTACAAAACAAGTTTCAGCAAATTTGAGAAGATTGAAATCATATCAAATATCTTTTCTGACCACAATGATATAAAACTAGAAATCAATAGCATAGAAAATTGGAAAATTTACAAATATGTGGCCATTAATACATGTCTGAAAAGTCAAAGAGGAAATGAAAATAAATTTTAATTGTATTTATTTATTTATTCATTTATTATTTTAACTTTTATTTTAGGTTTAGGGGTACATGTGCAGGTTTGTTGTATAGGTAAATTGCATGTTACAGGGATGTGGGATACAAATTATTTCACTACCCAGGTAATAAACATAGTACCCAATAGGTGTTTTTCCTGATCTTCCCTGTCCTCCAATCCTCTGCCCTCAAGTAGTCCCCAATGTCTTTTGTTCCCCTCTTAGTGTCCATGTGTTCTTGTTGTATTGCTCCCACTTACAAGTAAGAGGATGCAGTATTTGGTTTTCTGTTCCTGTGTTAGTTTTCCTAGGATAATGGCCTCCAGCTCCATCCATGTTGCTTCAAAGGACATTATCCCATTCTTTTTTATGACTGTGTAGTATTCCATGGTGTATTTGTAACACATTTTCTTTACACAATCTACTGTTGATGGTTATTTAGGTTGATTCCATGTATTCACTGTTGTGAATAGTGCTGCAATCAACTTATGCATGCATGTATTTTATAGTAGAACAATTCATATTATTTTGGGTATGTACCCAGTAGTGGAATTGCCGGATAGAATGGTAATTCTGTTTTAAGTTTTTTGAGGATTTGCAACTGTTGTTCACAATGGCTGAACTAATTTACACTCCCACCACCAGTTGATAAGCATTCCCTTTTCTCTGCAATCATGCCATCATCTATAATTTTTCTTTTACTTTTTAATAATAGCCATTCTGACTGGTGTGAGATGATATCTCATTGTGGTTTTGATTTGTACTTCTCTAATAATTAGTAATGTTGAGCATTTTTTCATATGCTTCTTGGCCACATATATGGTTTCTTCTGAAAAGTGTCTGTTGGCCAAGCACAGTGGCTTATACCTATAATCCCAGCATTTTGCCGGACTGAGACAGGTGGATCGTTTGACCTCAGAAGTTTGAGACGAGCCTGGGCAACATGGCAAAACTCCATCTCCACCAAAATTACAAAAATTAGCTCGGTGTGTTGGTATGTGCCTGTGATCCCAGCTACTCTGGAGGCTGAGATGGGAGGATGGCTTTAGCCCAGGAGATGGAGATTTCAGCGAGCCAAGATTGCACCACTGCACTCCAGACTGGATAACAGAGCAAGAGCTTGTCTCAAAAAAAAAAAAAAAAAAAGAGAGAGAGAGAGAGAGACAGAGACAGAGACAGAGGCAGAGAAAGAGACAGAGAGAGAGGAAAGTGTCTGTTCATGTTCTTTACTCACTTTTAGTGGGTTTTTTTGTTTTGTTTTTTGCTTGTAATGTTTAAGTTCCTTATAGATTCTGGATATTAGACCTTTGCTGGATGCATAGTTGGCAAATACTTTCTCCCATTCTGTAGGTTGTCTATTTACTCTGTTGATAGTTTCTTCTGCTGTGCAGAAGCTCTTTAGTTTAATTAGATCCCACTTGTCAATTTTCTGTTTGTTGCAATTGCTTTTGGCATCTTCATCATGAAATCTTTCCCTGTACCTATGTCCAGAATGGTATTTCCTAGGTTATCTTCCAGGGTTTTTATAGTTTTACATTTTATATTTAAGTATTTAACCCATCTTTTTTTTTTTTTTTTTGAGACAGAGACTTGCACCATTGCCCTGGCTGGAGTGCAATGGCACAATCTCAGCTCACTGCAAGCTCCGCCTCTGGGGTGCAAGCGACTCTCCTGCCTCAGCCTCCAGAGTAGCCGGGATTACAGGTGCCTGCCACCACATCTGGCTAATTTTTTGTATTTTTAGTAGAGACAGGGTTTCACTATGTTGCCAGGCTGGTCTCAAACTCCTGATCTCGTGATCCGCCCTCCTCGGCCTACCAAAGTGCCGGGATTACAGGCGTAAGCCACTATGCCCGGCGTAATCCATTTTAAGTTGATTTTTGTATACGGTGTAAGGAAGGGGTCAAGTCTTGATCTTCTGCATATGGCTAGCCAGTTATCCCAGCACCAATTATTTAATAGGGAGTCCTTTTCCATTGCTTGTTTTTGTCAGGTTTGTTGAAGATCACATGTTTGTTGGTATGCAGCCTTATTTCTGGGCCCTCTATTCTGTTCCATTGGCCCATGTGTCTGTTTTTGTAGCAGTACCATGCTGTTTTGATTACTATAGCCCTGTAGTATAAATTTGAAGTCAGGTAGCATGATGCCTTCAGCTTTATTCTTTTTGCTTAGGATTGCCTTGGCTATTTGAGCTCTTTTTTCATTCCATATGAATTTTACAGTTCTTTTCTTCTAATTCTGTGAAGAATGTAATTGATAGGAATAGTACTAAATCTATAAATTGCTTTGGACAGTATGGCCATTTTAATGATATTGATTTTTCCTATCCATGAGCATAAAATGTTTTTCTATTCGTTTGTGTCATCGCTAATTTTTTTAGCAGTGTTTTGTAATTCTCATTCTCATTTTGTCACCTCATTCTCAGGTGACAGTAAAAATTTGTCACCTCCCTGTTAGCTGTATTTCTAGTTTTTTTATTCTTTTTGTGGCAGCTGTAAATTGAATTGCATTCCTGATTTGGTTCTCAGCTTGGATGTTATTAGTGTATAAAAATGGTACTAATTTTTGTACATTGATTTTGTACCCTGAAACATTGCTGAAGTTGTTTATTGCTCAAGGAAATTTTGTGCAGAGGCTATGGGGGTTTCTAGATACAGAATCATGTAGTCTACAAACAGGGATAGTTTCGAATTCCTCTCTTCTCATTTGGATGCCTTTCATTTCTTTCTCTTGCCTGATTGCTCTGGCCAGGACTTGCAATACCATGTTGATCAGGAGTGGTGACCGTGGGCATCCTTGTATTATGCCAGTTTTCAAGGGGAATGCTTCCAGCTATTGCCCATTCAGTATGATGTTGGCTACAGGTTTGTCATAGATGGCTCTTATTACTTTGAAGTATATTCCTTGAATGCCTAGTTTATTGAGGATTTTTAATATGAATGGATGTTGTATTTTATAAAAAGTATTTTCTGCATCTATTGAGATAATCATGTGTTTTTTTGTCTATAGTTCTGTTTATGTGATGAATCACATTTATTGTTTTGTGTCTATTGAACCAGCCTTTCATCCCAGAGGTAAAGCCTACTTGATCATGGTGGGTTCCCTTTTGGATGTGCTGCTGGATTCAATTTGTTAATATTTTGTTGAGGAATTTTGCATCAATGTTCATGAAGGATATTGGCTGGATGTTTTTATTTTTGTTGTTGCTTTCCTCTCTGGTTTTGGCATCAGGATGATGCTGGCCTTGTAGAATGGGTTGGAGAGGAGTCCTTCCTCCTCAATTTTTTTGGAATAGTTTCAGTAGGAATGGTGCCAGCTCCTCTTTATATATCTGGTAGAATTCAGCTGTGAATTCATCTGTTCCTGGACTTCTATTTTTTGGTATGTGTTTTATTACTGATTTAATTTTTGAACACTTTATTGGTCTGTTTGTGAATTCAGTTTCTTCCTGGATCAGTCTTGGGAGGTTGTATGTGTCCAGGAATTTACCAATTTCTTCTAGATTTTCTAGTTTGTGTGCATACAGGTTTTCATAGTGGTCTCTGACAGTTATTTGTATTTCTGTGGGGTTGGTAGTAATGTTCTCTTTGTCATTTCTAATTATGTTTATTTGAGTCTTCTCTTTTTTTCTTTATTAATCTAGCTAAGTGTCTATCTTTTTAATTTTTTCAAAAAAGCAACTCCTAGATTTATCTTTTGTATAATTTTTTTTGTCTTAATTTCCTTCAGTTCAGCTTTGCTTTTGGTTATTTCTTGTCTTATGCTAGCTTTGGGTTTGGTTTGCTTTTGCTTCTCTAGTTGTTCTAGTTTTGATGTTTAGTTGTTAATTTGGGATCTTTATAACTTTTTGATGTGGGAATTTAGTGCTGTAAACTTCCCTCCAAACACTGCCTTAGCTGTGTCCCAGAGATTCTGGTATGTTGTATCTTTGTTCTCATTAGTTTCCAAGAATTTCTTGTCTTCTGCCTTAATTCATTATTTATCCAAAAGTCATTCAAGTGCAGGTTGTTTAATTTCCATGTAATTGTATGGTTTAGAGTGATTTTCTCAGTATTGATTTCTGTTTTTAGCCATGGTCCAAGAATGTGGTTGGTATGATTTGGGATTTTTTTAATTTGATGAGTATTGTTTTATGTCTGATTGTCTGGTTGATTTTAGAGTATGTGCCATTTGGCAATGAGAAGAAAGTATATTCTGTTGGTTTGGGGTGGAGAGTTCTGTAAATCTTTTAGGTCCATTTGGTCAAGTGTTGAGTTCAGGTCCTGGATATCTTGGTTAATTTTCTGACTCAATGATCTGTCTAATACTGTCAGTGGGATGTTAAAATCTCCCACTATTATTGCTTAGGAAACTAAGTTTCTTCATAGGTCTCTAAGAGCCTGCTTTATGAATCCGGGTTCTTCTGTGTGGGGTGCATATATTTAGAATAGTTAGGTCTTCTTGTTGAATTGAACCCTTTACCATTATGTAATGTCCTTCTGTGTCTTTTTTGATCTTTCATGGTTTAAAGTCTGTTTGGTCTGAGATTTGGATTGCAACCCCTACTTTTTTCTGTTTTCCATTTGCTTGATAGATTTTTCTCCATCCCTTTAATTTGAGCCTATGTGTGTAACTGCATGTGAGATGGGTCTCTTGAAGACAGCACACCATTGGGTCCTGGTTCTTTATCCAGCTTGCCACGCTATGCCTTTTCTTTTTTCCCTGAAATAGCCCTCAGGAGAACCTAAGAACATGTGCCCATCACTCTGTCTTTTAATTGGAGCATTTAGCCCATTCACATTCAAGATCAGTGTTGATATGTGTGGGTTTGATCCTGACATGTTGTTAGATAGTTATTATGCAGCTTTGTTTGTATGGTTGCCTTAGAGTGTCACTGGTCTATATACCTGTGTTTTTGTAGTTCCTAATAACAGTCTTTCCTTTCCATATTTAGTGTTCTTTTAGGGAGCTCTTCTCTAATACATGTCTCATGGTAATGAATTCCCTCAGCATTTGTTTATCTGAAAAGGATCTTATTTCTTCTTCAATTATGAAGCTTAGTTTGGCTGGATATGAAATTCTTGATTGGAAACTTTTTTCCTTAACAACACTGAATATAGGTCCCCAAACTCTTCTGGGTTGTAGGGTTTCTGCTGAAAGACCCACTGCCAGTCTAATGGGGTTCCCTTTGTAGGTGACTTGTCCCTTCTCTCTAGCTGCCTTTAACATTTTTTCTTTCATTTTGACCTCGGAGGATCTGATGATTATGTGTCTTGAGGATGGTCTTCTTGGATAATATTTTGCAGGTGTTCTCTGCATTTTCTGAATTTGACTGTTGGCCTCTGTAGCAAGGTTGGGGAAGTATTCATGGATGACATCCTGAAATATGTTTCCAAGTTGCTTGCTTTCTCCCCATCTTTTTCAGGGATGCCAATCTGTCATATCTCTTTCCATAATCCAATATTTCTTGGATATTTTGTTCATTCCTTTTTATTCTTTTTTTTAAATTTCTGTATGACTGAGTTGTTTCAGAGAGTCATTCTTCAAGCTCTGAGATCCTTTCCCTTGCTTGGTATATTTTGCTGTTAATATTTGTGATTAAACTATGAAATTCGTATAGTGTGTTTTTCAGCTGTATCAGATCAGTTTCATCTTTTTATGATGGTTATTTTGTCTATCAGCTCCTGTATGGTTTTATTGTGATTCCTTGGATTGGGTTTTGACACTCTCCTGAATCTCAATGATCTTCATTCCTATCCATATTCTGAATTCTGTTTCTGTCATTTCAGTCATTTCAGTGCAGTTAAGAACCCCTGCTGGGGAACTAGTGCAATCATTTGGAGGAAAGAAGACACTCTGGCTTTCTGAATTGCCAGAATTCTTGCACTGGTTTTTTCTCATCTGCGTGGGCTGATGTTTCTTTAACTATGGTGTAAATTTGAATACAGTCAGTAGACTTCTTTTCTGGATGTTTTCAGAAAGTCTAGGCTTTGTGTCAGGTCTTTATCTGTAGCTGAATTATTATCCTTGGTTTAACAGGGGGGTTATATTAGCAAAGTATTTTTAGTGTTGAAGTTTTGGGCTGTGATCCAGTAAGTGGCACTTAAGCATAATGGCCAGTAGTTAGGCTGTTACTCAGTCTGTATTTCCTCATGATTGTGGCCATGCTCCCTCTCAATTCTCTGAAGTTGCTGTTCCTCTCCCACTTGAGAGCTGGCTGCAGATCTTGGGTTAGCCCTCCAAGGCCGCACACTGCAGTTCTGGGGTTCCCTCCCAGCTTGGAAGCAGCAGGGGAAGGGACCTTAGCAGTGGTTATGGCAGATGATCTTTCACTTGTCTCTTGGGGCTCCACCCCAGAGAGATGCAGAGCTGCAATCAATCAGTGCAACTGGTCTCGGATGGGGCAGCTGTGCTATTAGCCCAAATCAGGGGATCCCTGCCTGATGATAAGCAGGGGTGTGGGTGGGACTCAGGGGAGACAGACTGGCCTCTTCTCCTTAGAGTAACTGTGGCTTGCTGGAGGTGTGGTTAAAGTACTCAGGGTCTTTGCTCCTTCCCCAGTCTGAGGGCAGCAAGGGCAGTACCACTGCAGTGGTACTGGCAGAGGGGCTTCTGGGAGCTCCACTTCAGAGAAATGCAGAGCTGCTGCTACTCAGAATGTTCAGCCAGGGGTAGTGGCAGCTGAGCTGCTGGCCTGAGCTGGGGACTCCACTTATTGAGGAGTTGGGTGTCGAGGGCTCACAGAGAAGAGAGACTGGATTCCTCTAAGTATGGTGACTGTGGCATGCTGTAAGTGCAGGTAAAGGCCTAAGGCTCTTTGTTTATTCCCCAGACCAAGGGCAGCAGGAGAACTGCTGCTGTGGCTGTAGAGGAGGGACTTTTGGTTGCCTCTGGGAGCCCATCCCAAGGGAATCTCAGAACCACTGCCAGTAAGTGTGCTTAGCTATGTGTGGGGTGACTCATCTGCGGTCCTAAGTTGTGGGCCCTGCCTGGTGAAGAGTTGGAGGTGGGGACTCACAAGAAAGAGAGACCGGACTCCTCTCCATGTGGTAGCTTTGGTGTGCTGGAGGTGCCAGCCTATCAACTAGGCCCTTTGTCCCTACCCCAGCCTGAGGGTAGTTAGGGCAGTACCACTGCAGCTGCAATGGCAGATGGGTTGTGAGTTGACTCTGGGATTTCCTCTTCAGAGAAATGCAAAGCCACCTCCAACTGACATGTTCAGGTGGGGGCAGGGTAGTCGTACTGGAGTCCCAGCCCCATCCAGTGAGAAGTGGGGATGGGGACCTATATGAACAGCCGACCACTTTTCCAAGGGGTGGCTGTGTTGTGCCGGGAGTCCATGCCAGTCCCTAATCACCATGCACCCTTCAGAGCCTGAAACAAGAGTGACAAGAGCTGTAGGACAGCAAAAATGGTGGCCTGTCTCTCCCTCTGAGAACTCTGTCCCAAGGGAGTCCAGAGCTGATGCCAGCCTGAGAGCCCTGGCATGGGGTAAAAAGAAATTTTAAAAATCTTGAAATAAAGGAAAATGAGCCCAACATATTAAAACTTATGGGATGCAGTAAAAGCAGTTCTAAGATGGAAGTTTATAGCAATAAACACCCACAGTATGAAAAAGAAAGATTTAAAATAAACAGCCTAACATTATATAATAAGAATAAAAAAAGAATAAGTGATTCCTAAAGTTAGTAGAAAAAAGGAAGTAATAAAAATCAGCGCATAAATCAAAGGAATAGAGACTAAAAAAAAAAAAGAAAATATAAATAAAACTGAGTTACTTCTTTGAAAGATAAAATTGACAAATGTTTAGCTAGAATAATTTTACAAAAAAAGAGGGAAGAGACTCGAGTAAATAAAATTATAAATGAAAGAGGAGATATGCAACTAATACCACAGAAATATAAAGGATCATAATGATGGCAGTGGTGGGCTGTCCAGAGTGCTGGCATCATGTTGGCTGCAGCAGGGAGGCACAGAAGGTGGTGGGAGGAGCAGCAGTGGCAGCGATGGGACCCATGTGCCCCAGGTCCCCAAGGCAGCCAACCGTGCTGCCCCCACCCTTGCAAGACTGGGCAGGACCTGCTCCCAGGCCTGAAGCCTCTGCCACAGCCTCAACTTTGCTCCTTGCTGCATCTTGGGAGCCTGTGAGCACCTGGCTGAAGTGCAGCCAGGACTCATGGGGCCAGCCCCGAGAGTGTCGGGTTCATTTGTGCAGGGTTGGCCAGGGATACCACACTGTCTTCACTTTGCCTGCCACCACTGCAGGGAAAATGTGGAGAGGAAGCAAGCAGTCCCCAGAGCCTGCCCCTGGGAGCCACTGTGATGAGGATGGACCAAGTTGCCCACCAGTGAGGGAGCCACTGCAATGGGGCCAGGTTGAGTCACCCACTGGTGGAGGAGCAGCGTGATCAGGCATGGAGGGGCAGGTATACAAGAGCCCTGAGGTGGAGCTGGTCCTGGGACAGTGCCATGCTCCACGAAGCCAGCAGAGCTGCAAGCAGGTAGAAGCCTCACCCTCCCAGGCACAGCTGCAGCTGCCCAAGTTGCAACTGCGAACCCAGGAATCTCTGCACTCTTGGGGGCCCAGGAAGACTTCCCCTTTCCAATGCAGGCTTGAAGGTGTCTGCTCCCACTGCCTACCTTCTCCCCACTCCCAGTGCCCACTCTGATCTCAGAGCAAGGTTGGGGCTGAGCCTGGGTGCTGTCACAGCCCAGCTGGGTGTGTGCACACTCAGGGCAGTACTAACATGCCAGCCCTCTACTTGGCTCCCTCCAGACTTTGGGCACCAATGAACATGGGAGGGAGGCCAGAGGGTGCTGAAAGCAGCTCAATGCTGGCCTGCAGGCACTCCTTTGCATGAACAGCCTGGGTGACATGAATGGTGGCAGGAGGCAGGCAGGCAGAGAGGGATGAGTCTCCAGTGAAACCCCACCCAGGGAGGGCCTGAGGCCTAGGGGCTGGGCTGGCAGTCCTGTGGACCAGAGTGGCAACTTGTGTTGCTTTTTCTGGGCCCACCTATGGCCACCCATGGAACAATCAGCACACACTTCCTCCCACTGAGGACCATAAAAGCCCTGGACTCAGCTAGACCAGAAGGGACGATGGAACAACCAGCTACAGAGGGCCAAGTGGGCAGAACGAGCCCAGTGGGCCTGAGCTAAGCTTGGGCAAAGGTGCCACTGCTCACAGAGATTTCCATGGTTCCTGATGTCTCCAAGCTTACAGGCACCATCGCATTCTCCAGTGTCAGCCATGGAAGCTGCTTGTGGTACGCCTGGTCCAGCCACAGCCTCACAGGGAGCCAGCGCCCATACTGCTGCCTGGAGCTGCCTATGCTGCTGCAGCTGGCATGCCTGGCTGTGTGCAGTGGCAGGACCCCATGCTCACTCACACACCCCTTGCTGCTCCGTGCCTGGCTGACCTTTGGCAGGCATGGAATCCAGGCCAGCAGCACAAGCTGAGTGCAGCCTGCGAGGCCAAGTGTGCAGAACGAGCCCAGTGGGCCTGAGCAAAACTTGGGCAAAGGTGCCACTGCCCACAGAGGTTTCTGGCTGGCAAAGAGACACCCCAAGAATCCTGTAACAAGAGACCACTATGAATAATTATATTTCCCCACATTGGATAACCTAGATGAGATGGATAAATTCCTAAAAACTTACAACCTACCAAAACTGAATCACAAAGATATAAAAGTCTAAACAGATCAACAATAAGCAAAGATAATAAATTTATAATTTAAAAACATCTGCTATCAAAGAGAAGCCCAGTACCTAATGGCTTTACCTGTGAATTCTACCAAACAATTAAAAATTAATGTCAGAATTCGAGGGGAGGAGCCAAGGTGGCCGAATAGGAACAGCTCTGGTCTGCAGCTCCCAGCCTCAGCGACGCAGAAGACAGGTGATTTCTGCATTTCCATCTGAGGTACCGGGTTCATCTCACTAGGGAGTGCCAGACAGTGGGTGCAGGTCAGTGGGTGCGTGCACCCTGCGTGAGCCGAAGCAGGGTGAGGCATTGCCTCACTCGGGAAGCACAAGGGGTCAGGGAGTTCCCTTTCCTAGTCAAAGAAAGTGGTGACAGACGGCACCTGGAAAATCAGGTCACTCTCACCCAAATACTGCGCTTTTCCGACGGGCTTAAAAAACGGTGCACCAGGAGACTATATCCCGCACCTGGCTGGGAGGGTCCTACGCCCACGGAGTCTCGCTCATTGCTAGCACAGCAGTCTGAGATCAAACTGCAAGGCGGCAGCGAGGCTGGGGGAGGGGCGCCCACCATTGCCCAGGGTTGCTTAGGTAAACAAAGCAGCCGGGAAGCTCCAACTGGGTGGAGCCCACCACAGCTCAAGGAGGCCTACCTGCCTCTGTAGGCTCCACCTCTGGGGGCAGGGCACAGACAAACAAAAAGACAACAGTAACCTCTGCAGACTTAAATGTCCCTGTCTGACAGCTATGAAGAGAGCAGTGGTTCTCCCAGCACGCAGCTGGAGATCTGAGAACGGGCAGACTGCCTCTTCAAGTGGGTCCCTGACCCCTGACCCCCGAGCAGCCTAACTGGGAGGCACCCCCCAGCTGGGGCAGACTGATGCCTCACACGGCCGGGTACTCCAACAGACCTGCAGCTGAGGGTCCCGTCTGTTAGAAGGAAAACTAACGAACAGAAAGGACATCCACACCAAAATCCCATCTGTACATCACCATCATCAAAGACCAAAACTAGATAAAACCACAAAGATGGGGAAAAAACAGAGCAGAAAAACTGGAAACTCTAAAAAGCAGAGCACCTCTCCTCCTCCAAAGGAATGCAGTTCATCACCAGCAACGGAACAAAGCTGGATGGAGAATGACTTTGACGAGCTGAGAGAAGAAGGCTTTAGACGATCAAATTACTCTGAGCTACGGGAGGACATTCAAACCAAAGGCAAAGAAGTTGAAAACTTTGACAAAAATTTAGAAGAATGTATAACTAGAATAACCAATACAGAGAACTGCTTAAAGGAGCTGATGGAGCTGAAAACCAAGCCTCGAGAATTACGTGAAGAATGCAGAAGCCTCAGGAGCTGATGCGATCAACTGGAAGAAAGGGTATCAGCGATGGAAGATGAAATGAATGAAATGAAGCAAGAAGGGAAGTTTAGAGAAAAAAGAATAAAAAGAAACAAACAAAGCCTCCAAGAAATATGGGACTATGTGAAAAGACCAAATCTAAGTCTGATTGGTGTACCTGAAAGTGACGGGGAGAATGGAACCAAGTTGGAAAACACTCTGCAGGATATTATCCAGGAGAACTTCCCCAATCTAGCAAGGCAGGCCAACATTCAGATTCAGGAAATACAGAGAACGCCACAAAGATACTCCTTGAGAAGAGCAACACCAAGACAAGTAATTGTCAGATTCACCAAAGTTGAAATGAAGGAAAAAATGTTAAGGGCAGCCAGAGAGAAAGGTCAGGTTACCCACAAAGGGAAGCCCATCAGACTAACAGCGGATCTCTTGGCAGAAACCCTGCAAGCCAGAAGAGAGAGGGGGTCAATATTCAACATTCTTAAAGAAAAGAATTTTTAACCCAGAATTTCATATCCAGCCAAACTAAGCTTCATAAGTGAAGGAGAAATAAAATACTTTACAGACAAGCAAATGCTGAGAGATTTTGTCATCACCAGGCCTGACCTAAAAGAGCTCCTGAAGGAAGCACTAAATATGGAAAGGAACAACCGGTACCAGCCACTGCAAAAACATGCCAAATTGTAAAGACCATCAAGGCTAGGAAGAAACGACATCAACTAACGAGCAAAATAACCAGCTAACATCATAATGACAGGATCAAATTCACACATAACAATATTAACTTTAAATGTAAATGGACTAAATGCTCCAATTAAAAGACACAGACTGGCAAATTGGATAAAGAGTCAAGACCCATCAGTGTGCTGTATTCAGGAAACCCATCTCACATGCAGAGACACACATAGGCTCAAAATAAAAGGATGGCGGAAGATCTACCAAGCAAATGGAAAACGAAAAAAGGCAGGGGTTGCAATCCTAGTCTCTGATAAAACAGACTTTAAACCAACAGAGATCAAAAGAGACAAAGAAGGCCATTACTTAATGGTAAAGGGATCAATTCAACAAGAAGACCTAACTATCCTAAATATATATGCACCCAATACAGGAGCACCCAGATTCATAAAGCAAGTCCTGAGTGACCTACGAAGAGACTTAGACTCCCACACATTAATAATGGGAGACTTTAACACCCCACTGTCAACATTACACAGATCAATGAGACAGAAAGTCAACAAGGATACCCAGGAATTGAACTCAGCTCTGCACCAAGCGGACCTAATAGACATCTACAGAACTCTCCACCCCAAATCAACAGAATATACATTTTTTTCAGCACCACACCACACCTATTCCAAAATTGACCACATAGTTGGAAGTAAAGCACTCCTCAGCAAATGTGAAAGAACAGAAATTATAACAAACTATCTCTCAGACCACAGCACAATCAAACTAGAACTCAGGATTAAGAATCTCACTCAAAACCACTCAACTACATGGAAACTGAACAACCTGCTCCTGAATGACTACTGGGTACATAACGAAATGAAGGCAGAAATAAAGATGTTCTTTGAAACCAATGAGAACAAAGACACAACATACCAGAATCTCTGGGATGCATTCAAAGCAGTGTGTAGAGGGAAATTTTTAGCACTAAATGCCCACAAGAGAAAGCAGGAAAGATCCAAAATTGAAACCCTAACATCACAATTAAAAGAACTAGAAAAGCAAGAGCAAACACTTTCAAAAGCTAGCAGAAGGCAAGAAATACCTAAAATCAGAGCAGAACAGAAGCAAATAGAGACACAAAAAACCCTTCAAAAAATTAATGAATACAGGAGCTGGTTTTTTGAAAGGATGAATAAAATTGATAGACCACCAGCAAGAATAATAAAGAAAAAAAGAGAGAAGAATCAAATAGACACAATAAAAAATGATAAAGGGGATATCACCACCGATCCCACAGAAATACAAACTACCATCAGAGAATACTACAAACACCTCTCTGCAAATAAACTAGAAAATCTAGAAGAAATGGATAAATTCCTCGACACATACACCCTCCCAAGACTAAACCAGGAAGAAGTTGAATCTCTGAATAGACCAATAACAGGAGCTGAAATTGTGGCAATAATCAATAGCTTACCAACCAAAAAGAGTCCAGGACCAGCTGGATTCACAGCCGAATTCTACCACAGGTACAAGGAGGAACTGGTACCATTCCTTCTGAAACTATTCCAATCAATAGAAAAAGAGGGAATCCTTCCTAACTCATTTTATGAGGCCAGCATCATCCTGATACCAAAGCCAGGCAGAGACACAACCAAAAAAGGGAATTTTAGACCAATATCCTTGATGAACATTGATGCAAAAATCCTCAATAAAATACTGGTAAACCGAATCCAGCAGCACATCAAAAAGCTTATCCACCATGATCAAGTCAGCTTCATCCCTGGGATGCAAGGCTGGTTCAATATACGCAAATCAATAAATGTAATCCAGCATATAAACAGAACCAAAGAGAAAAAACACGTGATTATCTCAATAGATGCAGAAAGACCTTTGACAAAATTCAACAACCCTTCATGCTAAAAACTCTCAATAAATGAGGTATTGATGGGACATATCTTAAAACAATAAGAGCTATCTACGAAAAACCCACAGCCAATATCATACTGAATGGGCAAAAACTGGAAGCATTCCCTTTGAAAACTGGCACAAGACAGGGATGTCCTCTCTCACCACTCCTATTCAACATAGTGTTGGAAGTTCTGACCAGGGCAGTTAGGCAGAAGAAGGAAATAAAGGGTATTCAATTAGGAAAAGAGGAAGTCAAATTGTCCCTGTTTGCAGACGACATGATTTTATATATAGAAAACCCCATTGTCTCAGCCCCAAATCTCCTTAAGCTGATAAGCAACTTCTGCAAAGTCTCAGGATACAAAATCAATGTACAAAAATCACAAGCATTCTTATACACCAACAACAGATAAACAGAGAGCCAAATCATGAGTGATCTCCCATTCACAATTGCTACAAAGAGAATAAAGTACCTAGGAATCCAACTTACAAGGGATGTGAAGGACCTCTTCAAGGAGAACTACAAATCACTGCTCAAGGAAATAAAAGAGGATACAAACAAATGGAAGAACATTCCATGCTCATGGGTAGGAAGAATCAATATCGTGAAAATGGCCATACTGCCCAAGGTAATTTATAGATTCAATGCCATCCCCATCAAACTACCAATGACTTTCTTCACAGAATTGGAAAAAACTACTTTAAAGTTCATATGGAACCAAAAAAGAGCCCGCATTGCCAAGTCAATTCTAAGCCAAAAGAACAAAGCTGGAGGCATCACACTACCCGACTTCAAACTATACTACAAGGCTACAGAAACCAAAACAGCATGGTACTGGTACCGAAACAGAGATATAGATCAATGGAACAGAACAGAGCCCTCAGAAATAACGCTGCATATCTACAACTATCTGATCTTTGACAAACCTGAGAAAAACAAGCAATGGGGAAAGGATTCCCTGTTTAATAAATGGTGCTGGGAAAACTGGTTAGCCATATGTAGAAAGCTGAAACTGGATCCCTTCCTTACACCTTATACAAAAATCAATTCAAGATGGATTAAAGACTTAAATGTTAGACCTAAAACCATAAAAACCCTAGAAGAAAACCTAGGCAATACCATTCAGGACATAGGCATGGGCAGGGACTTCATGTCTAAAACACCAAAAGCAATGGCAACAAAAGACAAAATTGACAAATGGGATCTAATTAAACTAAAAAGCTTCTGCACAGGAAAAGAAACTACCATCAGAGTGAACAGGCCACCTACAAAATGGGAGAAAATGTTTGCAACCTACTCATCTGACAAAGGGCTAATATCCAGAATCTACAATGATCTCAAACAAATTTACAAGAAAAAAACAAACAACCCCATCCAAAAGTGGGCAAAGGACATGAACAGACACTTCTCAAAAGAAGACATTTATGCAGCCAAAAAAACACATGAAAAAATGCTCACCATCACTGGCCATCAGAGAAATGCAAATCAAAACCACAATGAGATACCATTTCACAGCAGTTCGAATGGCAATCATTAAAAAGTCAGGAAACAACAGGTGCTGGAGAGGATGTGGAGAAATAGGAACACTTTTACACTGTTGGTGGGACTGTAAACTAGTTCAACCATTGTGGAAGTCTGTGTGGCGATTCCTCAGGGATCTAGAACTAGACATACCATTTGACCCAGCCATCCCATTACTGGGTATATACCCAAAGGATTATAAATCATGCTGCTATAAAGACACATGCACACGTATGTTTATTGCGGCATTATTCACAATAGCAAAGACTTGGAACCAACCCAAATGTCCAACAATGATAGACTGGATTAAGAAAATGTGGCACAAATACACCATGGAATACTATGCAGCCTTAAAAAATGATGAGTTCATGTCCTTTGTGGGGACATGGATGAAATTGGAAACCATCATTCTCAGTAAACTATCGCAGGAACAAAAAACCAAACACCGCATATTCTCACTCATAGGTGGGAATTGAACTATGAGAACACATGGACACAGGAAGGGGAACATCACACTCTGGGGACTGTTGTGGGGTCGGGGGAGGGGGGAGGGATAGCATTGGGAGATATACCTAATGCTAGAGGACGAGTTAGTGGGTGCAGCGCACCAGCATGGCACATGTATACATATGTAACTGACCTGCACATTGTGCACATGTACCCTAAAACTTAAAGTATAATAAAAAAAAATTTATGTCAATCATTCTCAAACTATTCCAAAAAATTAAGGAGGAGGGAACACCTTTAAATTCATTTTATGAGACGAGAATTTATCCTGATACCAAAGCCAGACTTTGGACATTTTAAGAAAATAAAATTATAGCTGGGTGTGGTGGCTCATGCCTGTAATCCCAGCACTTTCAGAGTCTGAGGTGGGCAGATCACGAGGTCAAGAGATTGAGACCATCCTGGCCACCATGGTGAAACCCCCGTCTCTACTGAAAGTATAAAAATTAACTGGGCATGGTGGCATACGCTTGCAATCCCAGCTACTCGGGAGGCTGAAGCAGGGGAATTGCTTGTATCTGGGAGTTGGAGGTTGCAGTGAGCCGAGATCATGCCACTGCACTCCAGCCTAGTGAAAGAGCGAGAATCTGTCTAAAAATAAAATAAAATAAAATAAAACTCCAATATTCATGATGAACATCATTGCAAACATCATCTTAAAAGCCACTCAACAAAATACTAGCAAAACAATTTCAACAGTACATTAAAAGTATCATACACCATGATCAAGTGGGATTTATCCCCAGTATACAAGTGTGATACATAAATCAGTAAGTGTGATATACCACATTAACACAATGAAGGACAAAAATCATATTATTATCTAAATAGTTGGGGTTGACTAAACTCAACATCCTTTTATGATTAAAAAAAAAACCTCTCAACAAATTAGGTATAGAAGGATTGCACCTCAACATAATAAATACCATATGTGACAAGCCCATAGCTACCATCATATTCAATGATGGAAAGCTGAAAGCTTTTCCTCTAAGATCAGGAACAAGACAAGCACGTCCACTCTTGTCACTTCTATTTGATACAGTGCTATAAGTCCTAGGCAGAGCAATTAGGCAAGAAAAAGAAATAAAAGGCACCCAAATCAGAACAGAAGAAAAATTAACTCTGTTTGCCAATGACATAATCTTATATATGGAAAACCCTAAAGTCTCCACTATATCCATCTTTTCCTGCTGCTATAACAAAATATGACTAACTGGATAATTGATAAATAATAGAAATTTCTTTTTTTAATTTCTTTTTATTTTTTGAGTCAGAGTTTCACTCTTGTTGCCCAGGCTGGAGTGCGAGTGCAATGGCACGATCTCGGCTCACTGCAACCTCTACCTCCCAGGTTTAAGCAATTCTCCTGCCTCAGCTTCCTTAGTAGCTGGGATTACAGCCATGCACCACCATGTCCGGCTAATTTTGTATTTTTAATAGAGCCGGGGTTTCTCCATGTTGGTCAGGCTGGTCTCGAACTCCCGACCTCAGGTGATCTGCCCGTCTTGCCTCCCAAAGTGCTGGGATTACAGGTGCGAGCCACCATGCCGAGTCAAAATTTATTTCTTATAGTTCTGGAGGCTGGAGAGTCCACGATCATAGTACCAGAAGATTAGGTATCTGGTGAAGACTTGCTCCTGCTCTCCAAGATAACACTTTGCTGCTGTGTCCTCACATGGCAGCAGGTGGAATATCAAAAAAGATTAGCATGCTCCCTTTAAACTCTTATAAAGTCACTAATTCCCTTTATGAGGGCTTCACTCTTATGACCTAATCATCTCCTAAAGGCCCATCTCTTAACATTACCACTTGAAACTTAATTGGCAATTAAGTTTCAGCATATGATTTGGGGGACACATTCAGATGGTAGTATGTACCAAAAAATGGTTAGCACTAAGAAGCATATTTAGCAAAGTTGCATGATATATAATCAGCATGCAAAAATCAGTGGCATTTCTATACACTCCCAATGAACTAGCTGAAAAAGAAACAAAGAAAACTATCCCATCAGGGAAATACAAAGCAAAACCACAATGAGATATCACCTCATGCTTGTTAGAATGGCTATCATCAAAAAGACAAAAAATAACAAATGTTGGTGAGGATGTGGACAAAAATGAAGCTTGTACACTGTTGATGAGAATATAAATTGGTACAGCCTTTATGGAAAATGGTGTGGAGGTTCCTCAAAAAATTAAAAATACAGCTACAATATGATTCAGCAATTAATTGCACCACTAGGTATATATCAAAAAGAAATGAAATTAGTATGTTCAAGAGATGTATGCACTTCTATATTCATTGCAGCATTATTCCCATACTAATGGGAGCTTCTTTAATCATTAATTAAGTATCTTCAGCACACCTGTTGCAGGCACAAAACAAATACTCAAATTAGTCTCCAAACAATAATGCCACCTATCTATTTACTGAAGCAGCATTTCTCCTCATGTATTAATAGCCTGGTACTTTCTGTCAGTTACTTGTTGTAAGAGTCACACCTCACTGTGGCTTCTAATGGGGGAAGTAAGTAGCAAGCGTCAGCATTGTTTTTCTTCCAGCTTCCACGCCTGTGTTCCTGCTGCCCATCCCATTTATACGACCCCGCCTCTCCCTCCTACCCATCCTTCCGGGTCCAGCTCAGGTCTTCTCTCCATAAAAACTTCTTCCACTAGTTTAAGTCAATAGTAATATGTCTCTCCTTTGTGTTCCTATGGCACTTTTAGCCAATTCTTAGCTGTTCAATATTTAACTGCTCCTTGCTTTATTATATATACAATAATTTAAGCACTTCCAACTATAAATAACTTAGGAGCAGGAACTATGGTATCTACTTTGTGTGTGTGTTCCCCTCTCTTTGGGGACCATTTGATATTCAGTAAATGTTTACTGATTGATTAATACAATAGTGTGACAACCACCAGGCAAGGAAAGGAAGAATGATAAACTGTTGCATGGTAGACACACCTGACAGTGATAACTTGACTTGGGCATACCCTGAGAATGACCCTGTATAGCAGATGCACCTGAATGTACATTCGGAGTTCTGAGCTAAGGGAATCCAGAAGTGGCAAACCTGCAGATCCATTCCTTATCTATGAAAAGCCATACAGCCCTCCACCCTCCATTTCCCCATGGAACACTGGCCATATAGAAGTTCAAGGCCCTGAATTTTGCATTAAATAAAGGTTGCCAGGTGGAAGTTGTTAGGGAAAGAGTGTTAAGTGAAAGTGCTATATAAACTGCATGCTTTTTGCAAGAAGTTGCTGTTCTCCTGCCAAGCCTGCCGCCACTGGGCTCTCTTCGGTGTATGTAAAAATAAAACCCCATGTCTCATTTCCTGGCTCTAGGTTTCTTCTTCAGCCTCTTGAACCTGGTGCCGTGCTCACTGAAGTCAATAGGGATTTGGCACAACTATTATTGTTATTCTGAAACTTTTAAGACTCTGGATTTTACTGTTTACAGGGTGGGGTTTATTTGTAAAACTTTGTTTCCTTAAGAGTTTGATAAAAGGCATTCAGCTCAATGCATAAAATTATGCTTGAATGAATTAAAAAGCTAAAAGCTGAAATGAAAAATGAATATAAATATTAACTGAATATGAATTTTTCTGTAAAAAGATTTTAATCCATAAAATCAAAATGGCTTAGAATATGAATGCTTAATTATTTTATTGTTCTAATAGTTTGAGGATGGGGAGAAAAGGAGCATTCCTCAGCAAGTAATAAGGATACATCAGTCAATTAAAGTTCAGAGATTTCTCACAAAGGCACCAGATTAACCTTATGGAATATAAGTTTCTGTACCTTCCAGACTCTTCTGCTTCTCCTTTCCCCCAAATTTTACCAAACCTACTTAGCATTTCATTCATTCGTCTCTTTTTGAGTACTATCTTTTAGTACTTATTTTCCTAGCTTCTTGGTATTTAAAAACCACAGTGACTGAGCTGCATAACCCTAGTATTTGTTGTTAGAAAGCAGTTAAGTTTTGTTTGAAAAATGTGTCTTCTGTACTTCCATAGAGCAATGAGTTGTGAACCTCTCACAGTTGTAGATCATGTTGGTGCTGCCCCTTAGTCACACCTCGCCTTTCAGCCTGATGAAGTATTTTGCAGCAGATGTGACAAATGTAGAGGTGGAGCTGTTATGAGCATTTTCTGCGTTAAGTGGTAGGGGTTTCCCCTGCTGTTCCCTTTGGCCGACTGGCTCCTCTCAGGGTGTTGTTGATGAAATTTGGTCTCTTGTCACATCATCTTCCGAGCTTTGCAGCAGCTACTCCCTCATGGTTTCTCATGCGTGATCATGAATTTATGGATAGAGTAGCTCAGCTGTGATGTTAAAACCTCCAGTTAACTGACACATTCCTTAATAGAACTTTGACCAACATGATCAACAGAAATCAGCTTTTGCTTTCACATAAATAGTGCTTTGTTCTTTAGGTACACAAAAAAGCTTAATTTTCTTTTGATAACAAGTGTACCAAAAGCTTACTTTTTCTTCAAACATTTCACTATGTCAGAATCTTTGCAGTTGCATTTAAACCTATAGTCCCTCTGCAGCACCATGTGAAATGTACAATAATCATGATCTCTCACTATGCATTTACACTAGCAGGGCCATCAATTAACACGTTCCAGCACACCTGTTACCTGCAGTGCTTGGTATCTACATTCAAAACCTTTGCCTGACATATTCTAGTGAACAACATCTATGTAACTAGTCCATAGTGTTTTATATTCACAAATTGACAGGAAAAATACAGTCTTCTATCCTATCATCAGGCATGTTAACCATGCAAAAATAAATATCTCAGCTATCTGGTGTATTCCTATCAGTGGTTCTTTAAAATATCACCCCTAAAAATCATTATTTCTATCAGTGACTGAACTTACAATTTCTAGAATGAAAATAATCTATTTTAATGCTAACTTTTTTCTCTTAAATATTTTTTTAGATTTTAATAATTACCAAGTATATAACTTTTTAATAAATTTAATTTAAATAAAACAGCTATGATATAGAATAGCCTAGAAAGGAAATTTGACATCATTTTTATGGCACAGGCTAACTTTGAAAATTGACTTAAATAACTTGTGAGTCCATAAAAATTTTAACGTTGATCTCACTTAAGCTGCCTTGAACCTTACCTTTTTGTGATCCCATATTACTGTCTCACATTTCTAACAAGCCTTTGCCTAATGACCAATTTACAGGTAGATTTGCTTCAATATTGTGTTAGAATCTCAGACTACATGATGTAATTTATGTGAATCAATGTGGATTCAGTCTCCCCTCTTAGCCCCTAAGAAGGTGGCATATATAGAAACAGGTGGAAAGACTTCCTCATTGGAATCCTATACATCCTCAAGAATAGAGGCTTCTCTTTGTTCTTTTAGTCCTTTCACATCAATCAATCTGCAAAATATGTACTCAGCCAACGCCAACAAAATAGAAGCATATCCATTTAGTTTAGTTGTTAGGCATGAGGGTGTGAAAGAAGAGTCATTAAAACACTCACTAAATTCACATATTGGTAACTTGGATCCCTCAGTCATGGACCCAGAGGCAAGAAAAAACCCAAGAAAAACCAGTCCTCAGCAGGGCGCAGTGGCTCACGCCTGTAATCCCAGCACTTTGGGAGGCTGAGGCAGACAGATCACGAGGTCAGGAGTTCAAGAACAGCCTGGCCAACATGGTGAAACCCTGTCTCTACTAAAAATACAAAAATTAGCCAGGCATGGTGGCAGGCGCCTGTAATCCCAGCTACTGGGGAGGCTGAGGCAGGAGAATCGCTTGAAGCCAGAAGGCGGAGGTTGCAGTGAGCTGAGATTGTGCCACTGCAGTCCAGCCTGGCCAACAAGAGGGGAGCTTAGTCTCAAAAAAAAGGAAAGAAAGAAAAAAGAAAACCAGTCCTCTCTCCAACCTGTAGTACATCAGTCCCGAAGGCACACAGCCCAAGTTGTTTACAACCATTCAGAATGTCGACATTTTACATCCTGTTTGAAAGTTCAGGTGTAGCCCCAGCCGTATTTCCCAACAAAATTACAAAGCAAGAGGAGATGCTATTTGCACGATAAGAAGGGGTGAGTAGGCTATAAGAAAAGTGTCGTGTAAATGGGGAGCCTTGAAAGAGCAATCTCCTTTGGAGAGGGAGAAAGGCAGCTGGAGAAGATACTGCAAGGAGGGAGTCAGAGGAAGAAATACCTTGTTCATTTCCCCTTCTTTCTTGAATCTCCTGTTGCAGCTTTCCTTAGGTTGGATCCAACAACAACAACAACAACAACAACAACAACAACAACAACAACAACAGCTGGTATAAGAACTTATCCAGTCCAGGTGCGGTGGCGCATGCCTGTAATCCCAGCACTTTGAGAGGCCAAGGTAGGCAGATCACCTGAGGTCAGGAGTTTGAGACCAGCCTGACTAACATGGTGAAACCCTGTCTCTACTAAAAATACAAAATTAGCCAGGCATGGTTGTGCATGCCTGTAATCTCAGCTACTTGGGAGGCCGAGGCAGGATAATTGCTTGAAACTGGAAGGCAGAGGTTGTAGTGAGCCGAGATCACACCATTTTACTACAGCCTGGGCAATAAAAGTGAAACTTCGTCTCAAACAACAACAACAACAACAAACTTGGATCCAAGTCAGTCTCCCAGAGCAGAAAGCAGAGTAAAGAAGACTAGATGAGTCATCTAGAGGGGCAAATAGAAGATATTCAGCTCATGGTTCATTTCGTATTATTTAACATATTAAACTACTTCTACCCTTTTGAAGTAAGCAAGTCATAAATCCTAGATTCAAAATTGATGTATACTAAAATAGCAGCATGAATGCATTTGCTTATTTAACTTCATTTTTTTTTTCATCCAGCATTCAAATAGGCATTGAGGGAAAAACATTGAAAAGGAGAAAAAAAAATCTTCTTGATGACATGCTTATCCAATTTGTTTCTTCTTTCTCTCAGACTGGTTAAAGGCCAAAACTTGCCCTTCCTATTTGTGTCCTCATGTTCTATGTACTTATTTGAATCATCCAAAGAATGTTAAGTATCATGCTCTCCTCCTATCCTGTATTTTCTTACCTCTGGGCCTTCTTGGGTAACAATTAACTCATACTGAATTGTACTATATGACCAGGCTGTTCATGAAGTCTCAGTGACCATGTCTTTTAAATGAAAATGATACTCTTTATAATGTCCTTGAGCATGAAGCTAAAAGAATGAGACTCACATACTTGCCCTCAGACTGTCATTTAAAATGGAAAAAAAGGGAGACATAAGAGAGACTGTCATTTAAATATAAAGAACAAAAACATATTTCCACTCCCTCCTCAAACCCTGCTACAAGGATTGCAAAGAGGAAAAATGGCAAACATACACATAAACTAGAAAATATAATATATGCCCGCATACAAAAGATAAAATCTTGAAACAGAAAAGGGAATTGACTTAGGAGTCCAAAAGAAAGCTGAAATGTAAGCATCTATGTCCAAAAGATGAAAACCAGTTCCCATTGCAGATTTGTGGAAAGACAAAGGAATTGGAGGCAATGGGTACTTCAGAAGACAGGGTTGTGGATGAGACTGAAAAGAAGAAGACATGACAGTCTTTTAAAGTAAGTGGAATTTTAACCCTGATCTCTCCTACCTCATACAACGAGACAAATATGACTTCCTAACAGAAGATGCATTTACTCTCTACAGCAGTCAAACCACAGGGGTTTAAGTACATCTGGCAGAGCTAATGTGGTTGGGGGGGGTGGGGGGGAGGGTAAAGTAAAAGGGAGACACCCCAGACTTAAAATGAGAATTAGTAAAACCTAACATACTAGATATTGCAATCTCTGGCTCCCTTTTCCCAAAACACTAGCAGCCAGGTCTGGACATGGTGGCTCACACCAGTAATCCCAGCACTTTGGGAGGCCAAGGTGGGAAGATCGCTTGAGCCCAGGAGTTCAAGACCAGCCTGGGTAACAAAGCAAGACCTCATCTCTATTAAAAATAATAATATACATTGCTTCTACCAGCATCCCTGGAAGTTGGAAGATAATGGAAAAATGCCTTTAAAATTCTAAGGAATTTAAAATTCTATACCCAACCAAACTATTAGTCAAGTATGAGAATAGAATAAAGACATTTTCAGAAATATAAGCTCTTAAAATTTACCTCCCATGACCTCTTTTCCAGAAAGCTATTAGAGAATGTGCTCTGATAAAACCAAGAAAGACAAAGATATGGGATTCAGGAAACAAGGGATACAACTTAGGGAAAATGTAAAAGGAATTTGCAGAATGATGGAGAACAGAAATACCAAGATAACAGCAGTCAGCGGACATAGAAAAAGACCAGAATAGAGCAGGACAGAGACCTCTAAGAGCAATGTCTCTAAGACGAATATAAAACTGATTGAGTATAGCTAATATTTACGAACATGTTTAGAGGAGAATTAGTTCTAATATTGGAATAAGATAATTGCTACAAAAACTAAGGAAATAAAAATATGAGGCAACTGTTTGCATCAAGTAAAACAAAGTATATGAAATAAAATATAGAGTAAACTATAAGACTCAGCCATGAGTATTATACTGTGATTATATTGCATGTTGGTTTATCTAAAAATGTCACTATCACTACATAAAGAAGGTGAAATGAGGGGAAGCTGTGATAGAGACAGAGGATAGAGAAGTGCTATGCAAAATAGAAAAATCCTCATCTACCATAGCAGAAAGTCAGTGGTTAATGCCCCATATTGAATTTCCCAAAAGCAGACTCTGAGACGGAGATCGACATGCTAGAAGTTTATTGGGGAATGTTCTTTGGAAGGAGAAAAAAAGCAGAATTGGGCAGAAGGAGCAGCTGTGCTGTAGTAGAGTCTCAAAGAAGGCCTCTGCTAATTCTACAGGGAACTGTGATGCTGGATAGTTCCACAAAGTTGTTTGGCTCAAGTTGGGGCAAGGGGACTAGTCATTTATGCTCCTGTATATATAACTTCACTGAATGTAGGCCTCCCTGGTAAGAGGTTGTGGGGGGGTGGGGGGGCAAAGGCATTTCTCTTCAGATGCGGATGCCTGAAAACTTAGGGTTGTCTGACAGAAGCACTCACAGCAGCTAGGGGGGTAAGTCTTTTTATTCCTAAAGGTGCAGCTCATCACAGCATCCTCAATCAGTATATCAAAAAAGCTAAAATCTGGAAGTTGCAGACTAGGCATACTTTTTAAAATTACAGAAATATATAAAATAAAAGAACTAAAAAAAATGAAGTTACTAAATGGAATGGGAAGAGAGAGTTGGGAAGAATGGGGCAGGTACTGACTGCTGTTTTTCATTGTAAGGCCAGTACCATAGGACTTTAAAAGCTTGAAGGTCAGAGCTTTGACCTTTTTTTTTCTTTTTTTTTAAAAATTTTTAAGTGTGGCTAAGGCAGTAGCCATTGAGATGAATATCACTGTAATGATCATGGTCCTTAATCCTATTAGGACTAGAGGTCACAATGTAGAAAGGGATAGTGGTAGAGTTTGGGAAAGGAGGAACACAAATAACTTAAAGCATTCTGCATAATAATGTGGAAGGTTAACTCCATTGAACATGAGCAATTTAAACATTTTGCATAGTAATGTAAAGCTAACTCTGTGGAAGGCAGGGGTAGATAGCCTTGCAAAGGAAGAAGTTAGGAAAGTGATTATCTTTCTCCTTAAGGGTCTAAAAAGTCTGTACTCTTAGAACTAACATCTGTCTTGATTCAGAGATTACTATTTGATGGGCGCTGCACTCAGCCTCATGAGATAAAGGCAAAAGATTATTTCAAATGCACTTCTCCACTTTGGCTTTTTGATGAGATTTGGAGGGCCAAAGCCTGTCCCGGACTGGTCTGCTGAAGTTATTAAAACTAAATACCAGCTGGGCGCGGTGGCTCACGCCTGTAATCCCAGCACTTTAGGAGGCTGAGGCGGGTGGATCACTTGAGGTCAGGAGTTCAAGACCAGCCTGGCCAACATGATGAAACCCCGTCTCTACTAAAAATACAAAAATTAGTCGGGCATGGTAGCACACGCTTGTAATCCCAGCTACTCAGGAAGCTGAGGCAGGAGAATCGCTTGAACCCGGGAGGCAGAGGTTGCAATGAGCTGAGATCGCGCTGCTGCACTCCAGCCTGGGCTATAAAGCAAGGCTCCATCTCAAACAACAACAAAAACCCCTGAATACCCAGGTTTAGGGATATTAACTATAAGACAAAAGAGGCTGGATCCTGGGATAATAACAAACTCTGATAAGTATGCAATTATGAAGTCTCCAGAGACAAGTAAAAATTTTGCACAGAATTTAAAGGAAACAAACCCCCTGGAGGGGGACAAGGACATAAAACACAAGTTAGAAACTGAGACCATTTTCAGGATAATTCTAGGTAAACTGATCAACTTCTTTGGTGTTAGAACATGAGAAATGGTGTTTGAACCTTTGTGTCCCTTAAGCATGGGAAAGTTATAGCTAAGGAATCTTTTGCCTATTTATTTTATTTGGTTATTTTTTCCTTCAAACATTTATGTCCCAGTACCATAAGGAATTGTTTTACATTGTTTTCTTCCTCTGCTGTTATTCCTTTTATTTTCCCTAATCTTCAGTAAAATTAAACATGTCTACCCTATTGTCAGGAATCTCCTTCTGGACTGTATGGCCCTTCTGTGGTCTTTGCCATCACTTCAGAGTTTGCCATGACCCTGAGGGATACTGTGTAGTCCGCCCATCCAGCAAGGCCTCCACAATACCCAGTGGTCTTCCAGATTTAGACAATTCTTATGCTTGTTCATTCTGGTGTAGCAGCGGATGATGGGATGGGAAACCAACAGAATGGCCCTGTGCCTCTGTATCTCTCATCCATACCCAATTGAGCTCCTTGGCTCCAAAACATGTTTAGAGTTACTCTCCTGAGGGAATCTGGGCATAGCCAGTAATCTCTAAATTGAGTTATCAGTTGGGGGTCTCAAACAGGAAGCAGATGGCACTCTCAAATTGGGATCAAATTCAAGGAGGGTTGATTTGCAGAGGGACTAATTGAGAAGGTGTGGCAGTGTTGGAAAGCCACAAAAGAACCTGGGCTAACAGCAGCAGAACTATCCCACCTCTAGGGCCAAAAGGCTGAAGGCAGAGATTATCAAAACCCAGGAGAGAAAATTAGATTGAGCAGAGCAGTGACCTGTAGAAGAGGGACATGGCCAGCTCGAGGGAGCTCCTCAGGAGAAAAGGCAGGGTTATTGATACCCTGTCCTCATTTTCTTGCTTCCTGCCAGGGATTCCCAGTGACTAAACCCTATTGCTAGTCAGAGGGCAGAGGCCCCTATTGATTTAATCCATTAAAGTTTAGCCTCACAGAGTAAGAAGCAAGGTGAAGGGTGATGAGTGGTAACAAGGGACAAATGGAAGATACCCAGCACACCATAAAACCATTCAGATTCTGATAATTGACCGAAGTTACTAAGTAGCTCAAATTATGAATGATTAACATGTTTTAACACAGAATCTCTCAAATGAAGGTTAAAGAACTTACATGTGTTCCCACATGTAAATGCTTTCCAAGAGGTATACAGGCAGGGATAATTGTAAAAGAATCAATTTCCAGATGTTCAACTTTCATATGTGTACATTTTTAAAATGTTCAGCTTGAAAATGAGCCTCTCATTTTTGCAAAGGCAAGTACTATATTTCATTTATCCAAAATCTTAAAAAAAGATATTTTACAAGGATATATAAAACTCCTTGGGCTCCAAATAAAGGGAGAGCATTTCTTAATGAGAAAGCCCCATAAATCTCTGGAGCTTCCTGCCTCTTCCATTCTTACATTTATTTCTGTAAATGTGAAGCCTGTTAGAAACAGGGTGTTTTGGACCATATTGGGATATTATTAATTTAAATATATGAAAGAATGGATTGTTAAAGTGGTAACAAGTTTTGCTATATGATTTTGCCTCTTCCTGTGTTTAAAATGAAAAATAATTCTTTTTGGCCATTATCAACATTCATCCATATAACACAGTTACTTGAAAATTACAGTTAGAATGTCATTAGTCAAAAAGTCAGGTACTTTTGAACAGTTGAAGAACTGTATGTTTGTGATAACTCTTAAATATAACAGAAATACTTCTTGTGTTAAGAAAACTTATCCACATTATGAAAATAAGGCAAAATGATAATTATGTGCCTTTTAAAGTCATTCTGAAATATTGTCTTGTCTTATAGACCAACCTAAAGAATGTCTAATTCTCTCAGGGAATGTACCTTCATAATTTTTTTTAATGTTTATCTTTTTATAAAAGAGACAGTAGTCTCGCTATGTTGCCCAACCTGGTCTTGAACTCCTGGCCTTGAACTCCTGGCCTTGAGTGATCCTCTGGCCTTGACCTCCAAAAATGTTGGAATTACAGGCATGAGCCACCATACCCAGCCATAAATGCACATTTGACTTGCAACTTACTAATGTTTATGGCTCAAATTAGGTAAAGTTAAATGTTAACCTGTAGAACATTGATACAAATAACTTTTGTTTAGCAGAGATGAAAATAACTTGTTGGTCCAGGCGCAGTGGCTCATGCCTGTAAACCCAGCACTTTGAGAGGTAGAGGCCAACAGATCACTTGAGGTCAGGAGTTCGAGACCAGCCTGGTCAACATGGTGAAACCCCATCTCTACTAAAAATACAAAAATTAGCCTGGTGTGGTGGTGCACACCTGTAATCCCAGCTACTTAGGAAGCTGAGATGGGAGAATCGCTTAAACTTGGGAGGTGGAGGTTGCAGTGAGCTGTGATTGCACCACTGCACTCCAGCCTGGGCAACAGAGTAAGATTCCGTCTCAAAAAAAAGAAAATAACTTGTTCCAGGCAGAATGATAACCCCCAAATTACAATTGTATTGCCTGAAGATCATTTAATCAACTTTACACTGAAATTCTGCATTCTTGTGCTAGCATTATTTTTCTTGCATTGACTGTGTATTCTTCAGTCTATCCTACATTCCTTTAAACCAGGTTGCCCATATTCTGGTTCCTTCATTATTAAAATAAATACATGTTTAATGTGTGGTCACTACTTGAAATATGAGACTATCAAAAATGTCAAGATACTTTAGATAAAACAGAAAAATAAATATTTTATCATGGTATGTTATTCAATTGGGTAATGAGACCTTCTTTACAAATTATATTATGAAATATTTATTTTCTTTATAGTCAATTCTCATCTTATAAAATGTTTATTATCTCCTTTGTCATATTAACAGAAAAATAAAATCTTATGATAGCTGCTGGACCAGTAAGTTTTAACAGTGTATATATTTCCTCTTCCATGAAATACATAAGAAATATTTGATTATAATATTCAGATAAAGTAATGGAGTTATTCTTGATTTTTATATCTAATTGTCATCTAATGATTCCAAAAATTCAAACATTGAAGTTTGCTGTACTATATACATGCATACCCACACACATTAACTGAAGGAAAGATATACTTTATTTTCCTTTTCATAAATTAATAAAAAATGTTATCTATACTTCATATTATTAATTAAGTAGTGAGAAAGGACATTTTTATTTATTACTTTAGTAATCTACAACATTGATAAATTACATTTGTTTTTGAAGAGACAGGGTCTTTCTATGCTGTCTAGTTCCAAACTCCTGGCCTCAAGCAATCCTTCTGCCTTGGCCTCCCAAAGTACTGGAATTATAAGCATGAGCCACCATACACAGCCAATAAATTATGTTAAATACACATTTTAATCTTGACTGCTTTAATAACTTATTTATTTATTATTTGTTTATTTATTTTGAGACGGAGTCTCGCTCTGTCACCCTGGCTGGAGTGCAGTGGTGCAATCTTGGCTCACTGCAATCTCCGCCTCCCGGGTTCAAGGGATTCTCCTGCCTCAAACTCCCAAGTAGCTGCGATTACAGGCACCCGCCACCACGCCCGGCTAATTTTTGTCTTTTAATAGAGATGGGGTTTCGCCATGTTGGCCAGGCTGGTCTCGAACGCCTGACCTTATGAGCTGCCCGCCTCGGCCTCCCAAAGTGCTGGGATTACAAGCGTGAGCCACCGCGCCCAGCCAATAACATATTTTTAAAGCATATTTGGCAATATATTCCTGAGAGTTTTTTTTGAAGTGCATTGAAATTCATATTACACATTTACTTGAAGAATATAGGTAGACACTTTACAACATATTTGGCTATAAGATCTGGCTTTGGGAGGCAAAGCTTCAGAGATGGGGGTAAAGGAAGATGACCCAATAGAAGCCTCCAGCGATCATTCCCTGCTGCAGGAACACCAAATTGAATGACTATCCACACAAAAAAGCACCTTCATAAGAATCAAAAATCATGTGAGCAATCACAGTACCTGGTTTTAACATCAGTATTAAGGAAAGTGGCACTGAAGAGGGTAGAAAAGACAGTCTTGAATTGTCTACACCACCTCTCCCCCATCCTCCAGCAGTGGCTGCATGGCACAAAGAGAGAATCTGTGCTTTGGGGGGATGGAGAGCATAGTGATTGTGGGACTTTACACTGAAACTCAGTGCTACCCTGTCACAGCAGAAAGCATCGTAGGGCAGAATTTAGCTAGAGCCTGTGGAGGGGGCATTTAGACCAGCCCCAGCTAGAGGTGATTCGACAATCCCAGCCATCAAAACCTAAGATCCAGCAAGTCCTGCCACCATGAAGGAAAATACTCTGGGATCCTAAATAAACTTGAAAGTCAGTCTAGGCCTCAAAGTACAATTCTTGGGCAAGTCCCCGTGCTGTCTGCTGGGCCCACAGCCAGTGGACCTGGGGGACACATGACCTAGCCTGGGTGGCTAAAGGAGTACTTGCATGGCCCCTCTTCCAAGTCCAGGCAATACAGGTCACAGCTCCAGGAGAGAGTCCTTCCTTCTGTTGAGGAGAGGAAAGGGGAGAGGAAAGAGAACTTTCTCTTGCAACTTGGAAACCAGCTCAGCCATAGTGGGATAGGGCACCAGGCAGAGTCCTGAGGCCCCCATTCCAGGACTTAGCTCCTGGTGACATTTCTAGACACACCCACAGCCAGTAGGGAAACCTCTGCCTTGAAGGGAAGGACTCAGTCCTAGCAGGATTCATCACCTGCTGAATAAAGAGCCCCAGGGCCCTGAATAATTGTGAGTGGTGGCCAGGCAGTACTCACCGTGGGCCTTGAGTGAAACTCAGAGCAGTGCTTGCTTTAGGTGTGACCCATGATGTTTCCACTTATTGCCGCTACAGGAGAGCCTCCTTTTGCTTGAGGAAAGGAGAGGGAAGAATAAAGGAGACTTTGTCTTTCAGCTTGGCCACAGTGAAGTAGAGCACCAAGCTATCTCCTGGGGTTGCCAGTTCCAGCCCTTGGCTCCTGGATGGCATTTCTGGACCTGCCCTGGGCCAGAGGGGCACTCAGAGACCCAGGCCTGACAGCATGCACCGCAGCTGACTGAAGAGCCCTTGGGCCTTGAGTGAACGTCAGTGGTAGCCACACAGTACTTGCTGTGGGCCTAGGGTGGTGGTGCCCATGGGGAGAGACTCCTCTGCTTGAGGAAAGGGAAGAGAAGAGTAGAAAGGACTGTGCCTTGAGGCTTGGGTGCCAGCTCAGCTGTACTAGAATAGAGCACCAGGTAGGTTCCTATGGTTCTGAACTGCAAGCCCTGACTCCCAGACAGCATCTCTGGATCTGTCTAGGGCCAGGGGAATCTTACCACCCTTAAGGGAAGAGCAGAAGCCTGGCTGGATTCACTCCCTGCTGATAGTATAGCTCTTGGGCCTTGAGTGAACATTAGTGGTAGCCAGGCAGTGGTCACTGTGTGCCTTGGGCAAAACCCAGTGCTTGGCTTGCTTTGAGTCTAACCTAGCACAGTCCCAGTGGTGGTAGCCACAGAGGGGCTTGTATCACCTCTCCCTCAGCTCCAGGAAGCTCAGCCCAGAGAGAGACTCCATCTGTTTGGGGGAAAGTAAGGGAAGAGAACAAGAGTCTCTGCTTGGTAATCAAGGAAATTCTCCCGGATCTTACCCAAGACTACCAAGGTGGTACCTCTGTAAGTCTGTAAGAGCCACAGCATGACTCAGCTTTGGGTGCCCCCTAATGCAGATATGGATGCAATGATTAAAGACTTAGATCACAACACCTAAGTCCCTTGGGATATTTGGAAAGTCTCTTCAAGAAGGACAAACAAGCCCAGACTGTGAGGACTACAATAAATACCTAACTCTTTAATACCCAGACACCAACAAACAAGCATCAGGACCATCAGGAAAACATGACCTCACCACGCAAACTAAATAAAGGACAGTGGCCAATCCCAGAGAGACAGAGATATGTGACCTTTCAGACAGAGAATTCAAAATAGCTGTTTTGAGGAAGCCCAGTGAAATTAAAGATAAGAGAAGAAATTCAGAATTCTATCAGATAAATTTAACAAAGAGATTGAAATAATTACAAAGAATCAAGCAGAAATTACGGAGCTGAAAAATACAATTGACATACTGAAGAAGTATGAAGAGTCTCTTAGCAGAATTGATCAAGCAGAAGAAAGAATTAGTGAGTTTGAATACAGGCTATTTGAAAATACAGTCAGAGGAAACAAAAGAAAAAAAATAATAAAGAATGAAGCACACCTACAATATCCCGAAAATAGTCTCAAAAGGGCAGATCTATGAGTTCTTGTCCTTAAAGATGAGGTAGAAAGAGAGATCAGGGTAGAAAGTTTATTCATAAGGATAATAGAGAACTTCACAAACCTAGAGAAAGATATCAATATTCAAGTACAAGAAGCCTATGGAAAACCAAATTTAATAAAGAAAATGTGGTACATATACACAATGGAACACTATTCAGCCACAAAGAAGAATGAGATCCTGTCATTTGCAACAACATGGATGGAACTGGAGGACATTATGTTAAGTGAAGTAAGCCAGGCACAGAAAGACAAACTTCATATGTTCTCATTTATTTGCGGTAGCTAAAAATTAAAACAATTGAACTCATGACATAGAGAGTAGAATGATAGTTACCAGAGACTGAGAAGGGTAGTAGGGGGTAGGGTGAGTGAGGATGGTTAATGGGTACAAAAATATAGTTAGATAGAATGAATAAGATCTAGCATGTGATAGCACAACAGAGTGACTGCAGTCAACAATAATGTATTGTACATTTAAAAATAACTGAAAAAATATCACTGGATTGTTTGTAACACAAAGAAAGATAAATCTTGAGGTGATAGATACCCATTTACCCTGATTTGATTATTATGAATTGCATGTGTGTATCAAAATATCTCATGTACCCCATAAATATATACACCTAGTATATACCCACAAAAAAAGATCTGGCTTTGCCAGTTAGGTTACATAAAGCGCTTTTTGTAAACTGAATAAGACAAATATGCAGCTGTAATGTTTTTAAATAAGATACATTTTATTATATTAAAGAAAACAAAAAACCCAAAAGTTTCATGAGATTAAACATTTCTATTTTCCGAAACTTTTCTTAATATATAAAAATAAACAATATGTCCCTAAGTGAAAGGGTAACTAGTGCAATTAACAGGTATCTACTTCTTGGTAACAACTATTTGGTGTATATTCCAAAAATAGAAAAATGACTCTAAAAACTAGTAATAAATCACCTTATACATAAGATATTTTCCAGTTCATTGCTCTTAAAAAGGCAAAATTGAAAAAATAAGATCCAATACAATTGTTAGCTGATATATTATTAAAATAATTTTATTTTTAAATTGACAAATAAAAATTGTATATATTTATGGTATACAACATGATGTTTGAAATATGAACACATTGTAGAATGGCCTAATGAAGCTATTATAATTCACATATGCATTGCCTCATGTACTTTCTTTTGTGGTAAGAACACTTGAAATCTCTTAGCAACTTTCAAATATACAATATATTTATAAAATAATTTTAAATGATAGATCAGTTTTTGATTTTTGACGTAAAACTTGAAAGACAGTCAAATAATTGAGTGACACTGCTACAACAAAACTTCCTTTCCCACCTATGTATTTGCACGGGCAATTAATATTTCCGCACTTCCATCTATAAAAACTGTTCAGGCTGAAACTATGACAAATTCAGGTTTAATTTTGTTTCATATTAGCAAAAAGTCATATTTATCCACAGAGACATACACTATCCTTAAAGCCTATTAATTTTGTTAAAAGTTGCATTTCCATTAAAAATTTACTCATTTAACAGCATATTTATTTTTAAACTTAAAGAATGAAAACATTCACATTTAAATATTAATATTACCATTCATAGCAAGTATTTATATTACATTTTAATCCTCTTGTGCTAATCAAAATTCAGTCCAGAAAAAAAGTTTAACACTATGTCTAATACATGCAGCAGTTAAAATAAAATTTTAATATCAAATAAATATTTGAAAATATTCATATTTCATGTTGAAAATATGAATTTATACATATTTTTGTGAATAGAAGTATAATAGAGTGTTCAATAAAGACTATAAAGCATAAAAATATTACATTGTGATAAAATGTAAATATGAATTTAAGGCAAAAAAGGGAAGAAATTAAATTTCCATATGTGGAAGCAAAGCTTGTTCATATATTTGTTAATTAGATGAAAGTAGGGATCAAATTGTCAAATATTTGTATTCCAATTAATACGTTTATGAAAGTAAAGTAAACAGGTTTTTCTGGTGGTTGTTGTTGGTCTTGCTATGTTGACCAGGCTGGTCTCAAACTCTTGGGCTCAAGAGATTTTATTAAAATTAAGAAACATTTTTATTAAAAGAGATTAAAAAGTCAAGGTACAGATTGGAGAAAAGTATATATGTGTATGTATATTCTCTGATATACAGATATTTGACATAGCTATATCTGGTCTATATAAAAAAATATGGCTAACAGACTGGGTGCAGTGGCTCATGCCTATAATCCCAGCACTTTGGGAGGCCAAGGTGGGTGGATCATCTGAGGTCAAGAGTTCAAGACCAGCCTGGGGAACACGGTGAAACCCCTTCTCTACTAAAAATACAAAAATTAGCCAGGCGTGGTGGCGGCCACCTGTAATCCCAGGCACTCGGGGGGCTGAGGCACAAGAATCACTTGAACCCGGGAGGTAGAGGTTGCAGTGAGCCAAGATTATGCTATTGAACTCCAGCCATGGCAACAGAGTGAGACTGTCTCAAAAAAAAAAAAAAAGCTAACATATATATACATATATGTCTTCATCTGACATATATACAATTAAACCCAACATATATATTTTGGTATCTTACAAATGGCTTATATTCAAAATGTTTCAAAATCTCCTACTAACCAATAAAAAAGCAACTCAATAAAATGGGCAAAAGACTTGGTCACTTTGTAAAAGAAGATATCCAAATGAATAATAAGCACATTAAAAAACTGCTCAACATTATTAGTCATCAGGGAAATGTAAATTAAAACCAAAGAAATCTTACAGTATATTTTTCAAAAGACTAAAATTATAAAAAGATTGATAATACCAACTGTTGGCAAGGATTTGGAACAGCTGGAACTCCTATACCTTTTGAGTGGGAATGTAACATGCTACAACCACCTGGAAAAAGTCTTTGGCAGTATCTATGGCAATGTGACATGTACAACACCCTACAACATGAACAATTCCACTTCTAGGTGTACACCCAAGAGAAAGAAGTATACATATCCACCAAAAGACATGTCCGAGAATGTTCATAGCAACTCCATACATAAGAGCCAAAACCTGAAAACAACTCAAATGTCTATCCATAGGAACTTATATAAATAAATTTGAATATATTCATATAACAGAACACTACTCAGCAATATAAAGAATGTACCTTTTCTATATGCAACAACGTGAATGATTCTCACAGAAATAATATTGAGCAAAAGGAGGTAGTCACAAGAGTATATTCTGTATGATTCTATGCATACAAAGCTGAATAGGGAAATTTAGCTACGGAAGAAAAGCTAAAAAATAAATATGGTATCAATAAAATAAATTAGTAATTAGTACTAATGATAGTACTTCTATCATTACAGATTAAATGAGCGAAGCTTTTTAAGTGATGGAAATGTTCTAATCTAGATCTAAGTGGTGGTTACTTGGGTGTATATATATATGTGAGAATTTATTGAACTGTTTTCTTAATATTCGTATACTTTACAGTATATAAGTAATGCCTCAGTTAAAAGGTTAAAAGAAGATTATCAAGTATAAGTTCTTGTTTTCCTCTTTTCTGTCACAAAGTTAACATTTTCCACATTCCCAAATTACCATACAGAGGTACAATATTTAAGATGACAGAAGATCTCAGTTTATAATGGCAGATGTATTCTAAAATTCGTAGCCTCTTAAAGATAGAAAAGGCCTAATATAAAAGGATGATATCATAAAAGTACAATGGTATATAAATCAGTGAAGAAGAAATCTTGGCCCATCATACATACACAGTGGTACATAACAATTGTACATTCACAGGTTTAGCAATAAGTCATTCAAAATGAAAGGATGAGGTACACTGTGGAGGAAAGATGATGAAGAACTCCAGAGCAGCCAACTAGGGTTCAAAGAGGAGTCTGTTTTGGAACTGTTCCTTAATGATTAGGCTCACCCTAGCCTGTGGGGAGAGGCCAGTGAATTGCAGAGTATTAACATCCTTTCTATTCTCATTCTGGATTGGAATTCTTAGAATGATCATATGGGACAGATGAACAATTGCAGCTATAGGCTGAGGCCATTTCTGTAATCCCCAGCCGAATTGCCCAGACTTTGAAGAGAATGAGGATCTACAACTTCCTAGACCAACGTTACTTCTAAGCAACAATAAAGATGGCTGGACCAGGCAAAATATATTCCTATTTAATCACAGGATTTATTATCTACACTTAGCCAAAGTCTCCAACATCCCACAGGCACTTGAGCATGCAGGCTTTATTTTACCTTTATAACCTATAACTTCACTTCTTTTCTTCATGATTTAATCTTTTTTTCTGTAGCACCACCACCTCCCAGACTAACCCCCCTTAACTAGACATGTGTTTCTCAGTTATAATTACTATTTGCTTAATTTGCATACATCTACTTTCATTTTAATGTCATTATCATGGGGAAGAGCCTTCTGCAAAAGCAACTAGGAATGCAGTATTTTTAATTCAACCTTTACTAAAACCCTGAATCTACTTGGGTACTTGGCTCATCTTATCTCTGTGGTTCAAAGAAAGTAAATATTCTAGAGTTTCTTTTCCTAGTGTTGTCTGTTTCTCTTCCAGCCTTGGTAACCTACTTATACTCCCCTGAATTCATACATTTTCTTTCTAGTCACTAACCCTGATAAAATATCCTCTCCTTCTGACCAAGACTACCAGTTCAACAAAGGGCATCTGCAGCAGGTTATCTCAGGGCTAAGAACTCTAACTAGTGCACAGCAATGAACTGCACAGTTCACTTCTGACCAGCCCTTAATGAGACAAGACTGCAAACCCAGGACGGGGAGAAAAAGGAAGAGATTAAAAATATTATTCACCAATTATGTAAGAATCATATGTTAAATGTATGAGTTGCTTTCTATGAATCCTTTTACAAAACAAAATTTTATACACACACACATACATATACACACATACATATGTATATACTTATATACACACATACATTCACACATACATACATAGGTATAATCACTTTCTAATTCGTCTCTTTTATATGATGTTTTCCAATTTTATGACTCATCTGTACAGCTGATACATTATGCCTAGAACTGACAATACTGTAGTGGCCAACTTTCTACTTTAAGACAGGGTTAAAGTATTTCCCCTCTAATCTGTACCAAGAAAACCTCACAATATCTACAATTTTAAGAAATCTTGCCATTTGAGTCTTCGTTGCAACTTAGACATTGCCTCAGAGTCCCTAAAGAGGATCTGATTTCCCTGAGATTTATTTCAACACAAAACCCTAGAATCAGATAATCCCCACCCAGATGCTACCATGCTGCTGCTTTGGGGTTTGGGATTTAGCCTTGGGGGCTGTAGCAATATTCTAATTTCCAGAAATACATGTTGACAACCAAAAATTTCCTGGACTTACCATTAATTATCATGCTTTTCTTTATATCAAGTCCTTATCCATGTGTTAATTATTTCTTTGCTGGGTTAAAGAGGGGCTATGTTCTAGTGAAAAAGAAAAGGTGCAAGAACATAGATGAAAACATTTAGGGAGATCAGGTGAAGATAGAGTTTAAAGAATATTAATAGGTTCTGTGTTTATTTTTCTTGTCTTTTCCAGCTGATAGAATTAATCTTGTCCAAACTTAGATCAAAAACAAGTTTAATTAAGATAGAGTTCTGAGAAGTTAATAACACAGTGATTTTTTCCAATCTAAAATTCTCTGTGTTCTGTGCCCACCAATTCATTTACTAAACCATATTTTAGAAATATAACTAAATGAGGCCCGAGAATTATTGTTTACCTAAATTTCAGCACAAAAAGTTGCTCTTCTGTATCTGATGTTGAGAGTGGCAAACTTCTGCCACTTCCAAGAAAGTGTGGTCTTGGAATATAAACTGAACTATAGAGAGCTTTAAAAAATGACAGGTGCCAAAACAAAATAGAGAAAAATGAGTATGTGGGAAAATAAAGCTACAGAAGAAAAGCTAAAAAATAAATATGGTATCAATAAAATAAATGCAATATTTTCAAAATAGCTTTCAAAAGTATTTAGTTGAAATAGCCAGGCGTGGTGGCTCACACCTGAAATCCCAGCTACTTGGGAGGCTGCGGTAGAAGAATTGCTTGAACCTGGGAGGTGGAGGCTGCAGTGAGCCGAGATCATGCCACTGCACTCCAGCCTGAGTGACAGAGTGAGACTCCATCTCAAAAAATACATAATAAATAAATAAAAGTACTTGGTTGAAATTAACCTATGTTTATTCAATATTATGCTGTAGAATTTAACATACAAAAGATGAGTTATCATTAGTGTTAAAATGAAACTATATATTAAAATGAAATAGGGAGTTCATTAAGAAACATTTAAGTAGAGCTTAGAATAGCTGCTTATTAAAGGATCGCATTTGATATTGCCTTATTTCCTATGGCTGCTGTAACAAATTACCACAAACTCAGTGGCTTAAAACAATGCAAATGTATTCTCTCATAGTTCTGGAGGTTAGAAATCTGAAATGGTTTATGGGGCCAAAATCAAGATTGGCAAGGCTGTGTGTCTTCTGGAGGCTCTTGGGGGAGATTAGGTTCCCTTGCTGATGACCCTTATAGGAAGAATCTGTTCCCTTTCTTGTCCAGCTTCTAGAGATCACCTGTGTTCTTTGGCTCATGGCCCCTTTCTCTGCCTTCAAAGCCAGTGGTGTAGAATCTTCAAATCTCTCTCTCTCTCTCTCTCTCTGACCTCTGCTTTTTTTGTTGTTGTATCCCCTTCTCCATCCCTGAGCTTCCTGCCGTCTATTATAAGGACTCTTTAAATTATATTGTCCCCACCTGGCTAATCCAGGATACTCTCCCCTTTTCAAGACAATTTAATCACATCTTCAAAGTTTCTTTTGCCATGCAAGGTAACATTTTCACAAATTCCAAGGGTTAGGACCTATGAGAAGATGGGAGAGACATTATTCTGCCCACCACAGGTATATTCATATTCTTAAATGAAATACAGTATACTATGTTTCTATTAAACACTGCACATTTGAAAAACATTTAATTTTAGCTTTGTTGGACAATCAATAGAATTCCAACATAGTTTTAAAAACAGATTATACCATAAAATTACACATGCTCTATGACAAAACCATTCTACTCCTAGATATACAGCCAACACATCATGTAAGTTATGTTCATCAACATCATGTACTCCAATCTTTACAGCAGCATTGTCCAAATATCTGCAAACTAGAAACTATCTGAATTCCCACCAATAATTGAACAAATAAATAAGTTGTGGTGTATTCATGTATGGAAATATTATGTAGCAATGAAAAAAATACCTAAATCTACACAAAATTATGAATGAATCTCAGAAACATAAGGTTGAGTAAAATAATCCAAACAAGAAATTAAATAGTTCAAAAACAGGCAAATTAGTCAGAAGGGTGATTACCCTTGGTAGGAGGTAGTGACTAAAAGAAGGCATGGCAGGAACTACTGAAGTTCTGATAACATCCTATTTCTTAATCTGGATGAAGGTAAACTGAATGTGTTCATTTTGGAAAAGTCATAGAGATGCACACCTATGGTTGATGCATTGTTCCGTAGCTGCATTTTATTTCAATAAAGAGTTTAATAATGTAAAAATTATTGCTCTCATTTTTCTTTTCTTTTCTTTATTTTGAGATGAAGTCTCTCTCTTGTCTCCCAGGCTGGAATGCAATGGTGCAATCTCGGCTCACTGCAACCTCTGCCTCCTGGGTTCAAGTGATTCTCCTGCCTCAGCCTCCTGAGTAGCTGGGATTACAGGCACCTGCCACCACACCAGGCTAATGTTTGTATTTTTAGTAGAGAGGGGGTTTCACCATTTTGGTCAGGCCAGTCTAGAACTCCTGACCTCAGGCGCTCTGCCTGCCTCGGCCTCCTAAAGTGCTGGGATTATAGGCATGAGCCACTGTGCCCGGCTGCTCTCGTTTTCTTAAAATATAAATAAATACAAAAAGAGACTTCTTTCAAGTTGTAAAACTTAATGCCAAAACTTACTAAGATTTTTTTAATGCTATTTTTATATGTTCAAGTTATATACATTGTACCAAGAAAAATAAGCAAGTTAGCTCTTACAGTTTTGTACTTGTCACAAATAAGGCTGAAAGTGAAATGGTATCTCATACATGGCATTTATGAAAAGCCTAAGAAATATTTGCTAATATTCAAAAATATTAGCAAATAAAATTGGAAAGCAAGGTCTCTTTTTCTGATGCAGATATTGACAGTTGTAATATTCATATTAGCAAAGTAGAACCGAGCAAACAGCTTTTACACAACTATATCCAAAAGGATTTGATTGAGTCTATTTATTGAGCAAATAATTATTGACTTAAAAAAATCTACTAAGGCACTGTGCTAAGCACTGGGGATAAAATGAACAAGAAAGATGAGTCTTTGTCCTCACAAAATTTATATTATTGTGGGTGAAACCAAAAAGTACATGAACAAGTGACAACAAGGAAGTGATAATGAAATGTTTCTATCGAGCCATGAAAAGACATACCTGCATCTTAAATGCATATTGCTAAGTGAAAGAAGCCAGTCTGAAAAGAATCTACAATACTTCATTTCATTTATATGACTTTCTGGAAATGGCACAATTACAGAGATGGTAAATAGTGGTTGCCAGAGGCTCAAGGGAGGGGGTTCTGTAGGTAATGTGGTTTGGTTCTGTGTCACCACCCAAATCTCATCTCAAATTGTAATCTCCATGTGTGGAGGGAGGGATCTGGGCAGGGCAATCAGGCAAGAGAAAGAAATTAAGGGTATTCAAATAGGAATACAGGAAGTGAAATTGTCTCTGTTTGCAGATGACATGATTGTATATTTAGAAAACCCCATCATCTCAGCCCCAAATCTCCTTAAGCTGATAAGCAACTTCAGCAAAGTCTCAGGATACAAAATCAATGTGCAAAAATCACAAGCATTCCTATACACCAATAATAGAGAGCCAAACCATGAGTAAACTCCAATTCACAATTGCTACAAAGAATAAAATACCTAGGAATAGAACTTACAAGGGATGTGAAGGACCTCTTCAAGGAGAACTACAAACCACTGCTTAAGGAAATAAGAGAGGACACAAACAAATGGAAGAATGTTCCATGCTCATGGATAGGAAGAATCAATATCGTGAAAATCAGAGGGAGAAGCCAAGATGGCCGAATAGGAACAGCTCCGGTCTACAGCTCCCAGCATGAGCGACGCAGAAGATGGGTGATTTCTGCATTTCCAACTGAGCTTTGAAGAGAATAGTGGTTCTCCCAGCACGCAGCTTGAGATCTGAGAACAGGCAGACTGCCTCCTCAAGTGGGTCCCTGACCCCCAAGTAGCCTAACTGGGAGGCACCCCCAAGTAGGGGTGGACTGACACCTCACATGGCCGGGTACTCCTCTGAGACAAAACTTCCAGAGGAACGATCAGGCAGCAGCATTTGCGGTTCACCAATATCTACTGTTCTGCAGACACCACTGCTGATACCCAGGCAAGCAGGGTCTGGAGTGGACCTCTAGCAAACTCCAACAGACCTGCAGCTGAGGGTCCTGTCTGTTAGAAGGAAAACTAACAAACAGAAAGGACATCCACACCAAAAACCCATCTGTACGTCACCATCATCAAAGACCAAAGGTAGATAAAACCACAAAGATGGGAAAAAAACAGAGCAGAAAAACTGGAAACTCTAAAAATCAGAGCGCCTCTCCTACTCCAAAGGAACGCAGCTCCTCACCAGCAATGGAACAAAGCTGGACGGAGAATGACTTTGACAAGTTGAGAGAAGAAGGTTTCAGACGATCAAACTACTCCGAGCTACAGGAGGAAATTCGAACCAATGGCAAAGAAGTTAAAAGCTTTGAAAAAAAATTAGATGAATGGATAACTAGAATAACCAATGCAGAGAAGTCCTTAAAGGACCTGATGGAGCTGAAAACCAAGGCACGAGAGCTACGTGACAAATGCGGAAGCCTCAGTAGCTGATGCGATCAACTGGAAGAAAGGGTATCAGTGATGGAAGACGAAATGAATGAAATGAAGCAAGAAGAGAAGTTTAGAGAAAAAAGAATAAAAAGAAACAAAGCCTCCAAGAAATATGGGACTATGTGAAAAGACCAAACCTATGTCTGATTGGTGTACCTGAAAGTGACAGGGAGAATAGAACCAAGTTGGAAAACACTCTACAGGATATTATCCAGGAGAACTTCCCCAACCTAGCAAGGCAGGCCAACATTCAAATTCAGGAAATACAGAGAACGCCACAAAGATACTCCTCGAGAAGAGTAACTCTAAGACACATAATTGTCAGATTCACCAAAGTTGAAATGAAGGAAAAAATGTTAAGGGCAGCCAGAGAGAAAGGTCAGGTTACCCACAAAGGGAAGCCCATCAGACTAACAGCGGATCTCTTGGCAGAAACCCTGCAAGCCGGAAGAGAGAGGGGGTCAATATTCAACATTCTTAAAGAAAAGAATTTTTAACCCAGAATTTCATATCCAGCCAAACTAAGCTTCATAAGTGAAGGAGAAATAAAATACTTTACAGACAAGCAAATGCTGAGAGATTTTGTCATCACCAGGCCTGACCTAAAAGAGCTCCTGAAGGAAGCACTAAACATGGAAAGGAACAACCGGTACCAGCCACTGCAAAAACATGCCAAATTGTAAACACCATCAAGGCTAGGAAGAAACTGCATCAACTAACGAGCAAAATAACCAGCTAATATCATAATGACAGGATCAAATTCACACATAACAATATTAACTTTAAATGTAAATGGACTAAATGCTCCACTTAAGAGACACAGACTGGCAAATTGGATAAAGAGTCAAGACCCATCAGTGTGCTGTATTCAGGAAACCCATCTCACATGCAGAGACACACATAGGCTCAAAACAAAGGAATGGAGGAAGATCTACCAAGCAAATGGAAAACAAAAAAAGGCAGGGGTTGCAATCCTAGTCTCTGATAAAACAGACTTTAAACCAACAGAGATCAAAAGAGACAAAGAAGGCCATTACTTAATGGTAAAGGGATCAATTCAACAAGAAGACCTAACTATCCTAAATATATATGCACCCAATACAGGAGCACACAGATTCATAAAGCAAGTCCTGAGTGACCTACGAAGAGACTTAGACTCCCACACATTAATAATGGGAGACTTTAACACCCCACTGTCAACATTAGACAGATCAATGAGACAGAAAGTCAACAAGGATACCCAGGAATTGAACTCAGCTCTGCACCAAGCAGACCTAATAGACATCTACAGAACTCTCCACCCCAAATCAACAGAATATACCTTCTTTTCAGCACCACACCACACCTACTGCAAAATTGACCACATAGTTGGAAGTAAAGCACTCCTCAGCAAATGTGAAAGAACAGAAATTATAACAAACTGTCTCTCAGACCACAGTGCAATCAAACTAGAACTCAGGATTAAGAAACTCACTCAAAACCGCTCAACTACATGGAAACTGAACAACCTGATCCTGAATGACTACTGGGTACATAATGAAATGAAGGCAGAAATAAAGATGTTCTTTGAAACCAACGAGAACAAAGACGCAACATACCAGAATCTCTGAGACACATTCAAAGCAGTGTGTAGAGGGAAATTTTTAGCACTAAATGCCCACAAGAGAAAGCAGGAAAGATCTAAAATTGACTCCCTAACATCACAATTAAAAGAACTAGAAAAGCAAGAGCAAACACATTCAAAAGCTAGCAGAAGGGAAGAAATAACTAAGATCAGAGCAGAACTGAAGGAAATACAGACACAAAAAACCCTTCAAAAAATTAATGAATCCAGGAGCTGGTTTTTTGAAAAGATCAATAAAATTGATAGACCACTAACAAGACTAATAAAGAAGAAAAGAGAGAAGAATCAAATAGACACAATAAAAAATGATAAAGGGGATATCACCACCAATCCCACAGAAATACAAACTACCATCAGAGAACAGTATAAACATCACTACGCAAATAAACTAGAAAATCTAGAAGAAATTGATAAATTCCTCAACACATACATCCTCCCAAGACTAAACCAGGAAGAAGTTGAATCTCTGAATAGACCAATAACAGGCTCTGAAATTGAGGCAATAATCAATAGCTTACCGATGAAAAAAAGTCCAGGACCAGATGGATTCACAGCTGAATTCTACCGGAGGTACAAAGAGGAGCTGGTACCATTCCTTCTGAAACTATTCCAATCAACAGAAAAAGAGGGAATCCTCCCTAACTCATTTTATGAGGCCAACATCATCCCAATACCAAAGCCGGGCAGAGACACAACCAAAAAAGAGAATTTTAGACCAATATCCTTGATGAACATTGATGCAAAAATCCTCAATAAAATACAGGCAAACTGAATCCAGCAGCCCATCAAAAAGCTTATCCACCATGATCAAGTCAGCTTCATCCCTGGGATGCAAGGCTGGTTCAACATATGCAAATCAATAAATGTAATCCAGCATATAAACAGAACCAAAGACAAAAACCACATGATTATCTCAATAGATGCAGAAAAGGCTTTTGACAGAATTCAAGAACGCTTCATGCTAAAAACTCTCAATAAATTAGGTATTGATGGGTCGTATCTCAAAATAATAACAGCTATCTATTACAAACCCACAGCCAATGTCATACTGAATGGGTAAAAACTGGAAGCATTCCCTTTGAAAACGGGCACAAGACAGGAATGCCCTCTCTCACCACTCCTATTCAACATAATGTTGGAAGTTCTGGCCAGGGCAATCAGGCAGGAGAAGGAAATAAAGGGTATTCAATTAGGAAAAGAGGAAGTCAAATTGTCCCTGTTTGCAGATGACATGATTGTATATATAGAAAACCCCATTGTCTCAGCCCAAAATCTCCTCAAACTGATAAGCAACTTCAGCAAAGTCTCAGGATACAAAATCAATGTACAAAAATCACAAGCATTCTTATACACCAACAACAGACAAACAGACAGCCAAATCATGAGTGAACTCCCATTCACAATTGCTTCAAAGAGAATAAAATACCTAGGAATCCAACTTACAAGGGATGTGAAGGACCTCTTCAAGGAGAACTACAAACCACTGCTCAAGGAAATAAAAGAGGATACAAACAAATGGAAGAACATTCCATGCTCATGGGTAGGAAGAATCAATATCATGAAAATGGCCATACTGCCCAAGGTAATTTATAGATTCAATGCCATCCCCATCAAGCTACCAATGACTTTCTTCACAGAATTGGAAAAAAACTACTTTAAAGTTCGTGTGGAACCAAAAAAAAGCCCACATCGCCAAGTCTATCCTAAGACAAAAGAACAAAGCTGGAGGCATCACACTGCCTGACTTCAAACTATACTACAAGCCTACAGTAACCAAAACAGCATGGTACTGGTACCAAAACAGAGATATAGACCAATGGAACAGAACAGAGCCCTCAGAAATAATGCCGCATATCTACAGCTATCTGATCTTTGACAAACCTGACAAAAACAAGCAATGGGGAAAGGATTCCCTATTTATTAAATGGTGCTGGGAAAACTGGCTAGCCATATGTAGAAAGCTGAAACTGGATCCCTTCCTTACACCTTATACAAAAATTAATTCAAGATGGATTAAAGACTTACATGTTAGACCTAAAACCATAAAAACCCTAGAAGAAAACCTAGGCAATACCATTCAGGACATAGGCATGGGAAGGGACTTCATGTCTAAAACACCAAAAGCAATGGCAACAAAAGACAAAATTGACAAATCGGATCTAATTAAACTAAAGAGCTTCTGCACAGCAAAGGAAACTACCACCAGAGTGAACAGGCAACCTACAAAATGGGAGAAAATTTTCACAACCTACTCATCTGACAAAGGGCTAATATCCAGAATCTACAATGAACTCAAACAAATTTACAAGAAAAAAACAAACAACCCCATCAAAAAGTGGGCAAAGGATATGAACAGACACTTCTCAAAAGAAGACATCTATGCAGCCAAAAAACACATGAAAAAATGCTCACCATCACTGGTCATCAGAGAAATGCAAATCAAAACCACAATGAGATACCATCTCACACCAGTTAGAATGACAATCATTAAAAAGTCAGGAAACAACAGGTGCTGGAGAGGATGTGGAGAACTAGGAACACTTTTACACTGTTGGTGGGACTGTAAACTAGTTCAACCATTGTGGAAGTCAGTGTGGTGATTCCTCAGGGATCTAGAACTAGAAATACCATTTGACCCAGCCATCCCATTACTGGGTATATACCCAAAGGATTATAAATCATGCTGCTATAAAGACACATGCACATGTATGTTTATAGCGTCACTATTCACAATAGCAAAGACTTGGAACCAACCTAAATGTCCAACAACGATAGTCTGGATTAAGAAAATGTGGCACATATACACCATGGAATACTATGCAGCCATAAAAAATGATGAGTTTATGTCCTTTGTAGGGACATGGATTAAACTGGAAACCATCATTCTCAGCAAACTATCGGAAGGACAAAAACCAAACACCACATGTTCTCACTCATAGGTGGGAATTGAACAGTGAGAACACATGGACACAGGAAGGGGAACATCACACACTGAGGACTGTTGTGGGGTGGGGGAGGGGGGAGGGATAGCATTAGCAGATATACCTAATGCTAAATGACGACTTAATGGGTGCAGCACACCAACATGGCACATGTATACATATGTAACAAACCTGCACATTGTGCATATGTGCCCTAAAACTTGAAGTATAATAATAATAAAATTAAAAAAAAAATCGTGAAAATGACCATACTGCCCAAAGTAATTTATAGATTCAGTGCTATGCCCATCAAACTACCATTGACTTTCTTTACAGAATTAGAATAAACTGCTTTAAATTTCATATGGAATCAAAAGGGAGCCCATATAGCCAAGACAATCCTACACAAAAAGAACAAAGCTGGAGGTATCACACTACCTGACTTCAAACTATACCACAAGGCTACAACCAAAACAGCATGGCACTGGTACCAAATCAGACATATAGATCAATGGAACAGAACAGAGGCCTCAGAAATAATGCCACACATCTACAATCATCTGATCTTTGACAAACCTGACAAAAACATGTAAGGGGGAAAGGATTCCCTATTTAATAAATGGTTTTGGGAAAACTGGCTGGTGATATGCAGAAAACTGAAACTGGACCCCTTCCTTACACCTTATACAAAATTTAACTCAAGATGGATTAAAGACTTAAATGTTAGACCTAAAACCACAAAAACCCTAGAAGAAAACCTACACAATACCATTCAGGATATAGGCATGGGCAAAGACTTCATGACTAAAACACCAAAAGCAATGGCAACAAATGCCAAAATTGACAAATGGTATTTAATTGAACTAAAGAGCTTCTGCACAGCAAAAGAAACTATCATCATAGTGAACAGGCAACCTACAAATTGGGAGAAAATTTTTGCAATCTATCCATCTGACAAAGGGCTAATATCCAGAATCTACAAAGAACGTAAACAAATTTACAAGAAAAAAAAAACAACCATATCAAAAAGTGGGCGAAGGATATGAACAGATACTTTTCAAAAGAAGACATTTATGTGGCCAACAAACATGAAGAAAACTCATCATCACTGGTCATTAGAGAAATGCAAATCAAAACCACATTGAGATACCATCTCACACCAGTTAGAATGTCGATCATTAAAAAGTCAGGAAACAATAGATTCTGGAGACAATGTGAAGAAACAGGAAAGCTTTTACACTGTTGGTGGGAGTGTAAATTAGTTCAACCATTGTGGAAGACAGTGTGGCAATTCCTCAAGGATCTAGAACCAGAAATACCATTTGACCCAGCAATCCCAATACTGGGTATATACTCTAAAGGAATATAAACCATTCTACTACAAGGACACATGCACACGTATGTTTATTGCAGTGCTATTCACAATAGCAAAGGCTTGGAACCAACCCAAATGCCCATCAATAATAGAGTGGATTAAGAAAATATGGCACATATACACTGTGGAATACTATGCAGCCATACAAAAGGATGAGTTCATGTCTTTTGCAGGGACATGGATGAAGCTGGAAATCATCATTCTCAGTAAACTAACACAGGAACAGAAAACTGAACACCGCATGTTCTCACTCATAAGTGACAGTTGAACAATGAGAACACATGGACACAGGGAGGGGAACATCACACACGGGGGCCTGTCGGGGGTGGGGGGCAATGGGAGGGATAGCATTAGGAGAAATACCTAATGTAGATGACGGGTTGATGGGTGTAGCAAACCACCATGGCATGTGTATAGCTATGTAACAAACCTGCACGTTCTGCACATGTATCCCAGAACTTAAAGTATAACTTAAAAAAAAAAGAACTATATATACTCTTAATAATTCTGTCAATCAAACTGATGCCCAGTATTTAAAAATTGAGAATTCATATATTGGATCTTTTAAGATGTTCTCCTCTCCACACACTAACCTTTTATTAGGTCCATATAAATTAGTTGTATATTAGTGATGCCTGCCAGAAATTGAGACTGGTGAACTGAAAGAACTCATCCATAGCCAACCAGGTATTCCCACAACCTAGTCCTGAGAGAGGTGTAGAATTCTAACTCATAAAATTTAAAGGCCCATGAAACTTGATTTTGATCCAGACTAGGGTGGATATCCAAAAACTACAATGGGTGGCTTTCCAAGGAAGAGAAGATTCTTGTCATCAGGTGGGTCTCAGAGTCACCATCCCATAGAAATCCATCTTCACTGGTGCGAGAGCCAATCCATACCTGGAGGATCCTGAAATTACCATCTAGAACTGGGATGAGGGAAACTGAATTCTGGTCAAACTGAGAGAGTAAGAATTGTGGTTCACAGTGAGGCTACTAGACTAAAAGAGACCTGAATTTAAATCAGAAATAAGGAAAAGAGTTATTGAAATTTGACACATAAAATAGCCATTATATAGAGATGCTTAGGGTCAGTGCTTCCCCTGTTGCTCAGGGAGATAATGTATATAGTGGTAATAATAATATTAAAAATAAAGACATAATGATAGTAGCTAATATATATTGATCAATTATATAATAAAAATCATAATCACTTATTGGCTGCTTTCTAAATGCCAGGTACTATTCTAAGTGTTTTACTTAAATTAATTTAACCCCCCTAATCTATGGGGTAGATAGTATGTATTACTCCTATATTGCAGATGAGGAAACTGAGACACAAAGAATATAATCAACTTACCTAAAATCAAATGGACAACAGTTAACAGAGGTAGAATTCAAACTCAGGCATTTTGGCTCCAAAGTCCGCTTTTAACTAGTTTGTTATGTGTTACTTCATTTAATCTTCACAGCAACCCTCTAGGTTAGTTACTATCATTAATCACATTTTCTAAATGAAGGAATTGAAACTTAGAAAGGTTAATTTTCTCAACATCATACAGCAGGATGCATAATCCAAAGAAAAGTCCTTTTGATGACAAAGTCCACACTCTTAACTATGACAGTGTGGCACCTTCTATGGTACATTTCAGGAAGGAGTTACAAATACACTGACAAGACCTGCTTTCATTAGCCCTGGGTGTTGGGCAAGGAGTAAACAGAGCCTATGGATGATATAATCATGGGCTCTGAACAAAGCTAGGGTAGACAGGATTTGTGTCATTAGATAAGAATCTGAATGTTAAATTTTAATTTATCAGTCCTACAGCTTGTATTACTTATTTTGGCCCAATTTTCCAATCTGTAAAATTTTTAAAATCATGTTAGCTCGCTGCTCTGCCTATGCAGTAGCCATTCTTTAGTCCTTTACTTTCTTAATAAACTTGCTTTCACTTAAAAAAAATCATGTTATCCCTTCCAAAGTTTGATCTTCTGAACATTTAACTTATCAATGTTTTGGAGTTTTCATTCAAAAACAGTCAAAGAAACAATCAGGGCTGGGCACGGTGGCTCATGCCTGTAATCCCAGCACTTTGGGAGGCTGAGGTGGGTGGATCGTTTGAGCCCAGGAGTTTGAGATCAGCCTGGGCAACATGGCAAAACCCCTTCTCTACTAAAATTACAAAAATTATCTAGGCATGGTGGCACACCCTATAGTCCCAGTTACTCATAGGGGCTGAGGTGGGAGCATCACTTGAGCCCAGGAAGTCAAGGCCACAGTGAGCTGTGGCACCACTGCACTCCAGCCTGGGCAACAGGAGTGAGACCCTGCTTCAAGAAAAAAAAAAAGAAGGAGAAGAGGAAGAAGAAAGAAAGAGAGAAAAGAAAAGAAATAATCAAAGAAAAACTTTCCCAGATGTTGTAACTTTCATTAAAATTTCTATAAAGTTATTCCCAGCCACTCTAAATTAATACAGAAGAAGCAATCCTTTTAAAATTTCTCTCCTTCAGCTTCCTTCTTTCTCCCCTCTTTCTCTATGGACTTCATTTCTCTTCCCATCCCCCTCTTTATTTTGCCATTTCTCCTCATCATACCACTGACTCCTGAAGCTGAATCCTGTGAGTCAGAGGCATGCACTTCTGGCCTTACTTCTGACTAATAACTTTTCCTTGAGGACGTAACTTCCTCCTTTTTTTTGTTTTGGGTTTCTTGATCTTAAAGATGGCCACAACAATACAAGATATCCTAAATATCTCAAGCAATGATATAAAAAACAGAACCACTGCATTACTAAAAGCAGTATTTTTCCTCGTAAAATTTAGATTTAGAGTTCATCAGGTGAGCCATTATGACACTTCCTGGGTTGCCTCCTGGGGCTATAATATTCCATTTTTAGTTTTACTTTGCCTTGCAGCAAAACAGTCATTTAATTTAATGAGTGCTAGTAGAACAAGGCACCATTCAATTATCAGGTCAGATTCCTCCTATTTTTTTTTCCTCCTAGAAATGTGGTAAAATGCACAAAATTGAATTAAATTTATTTCTATTAAATATCTTACCCAATGGCACCTGAGTCATTGCTTCATATTTTAAGCTTCTTTCTAAGGAAAAGAAAATCACTTGTCAAAGGATTTAAGTTTTGGGTAACACAGCAAAGCAGTATGGGGGAACACACACACACACACACACACACACACACACACACACACACACACGCACAGAGAGAGAGAGAGAACAAAAAAGCCACTTACATGAATTCCTTAAGATTTATTTATACCCAAGGGATATACTGAATTTGAGTCCTTGAAATATTTTCTACCTCTCCTCAAGTTAAAGCACAAGCTACATGAAATTCTTCACTTTTCTTATGTCAGCTCCCTGAATGAGAAGACTGCTATCAGTTTTCTGATAGGCAAGCAAACTAAAATAGCAATCAGAGAACTTTGGTACTGGGGTGATATAGTTTGGCCGTGTCCCCACCCAAATCTCATCTTGAATTGTAGCTCCCATAATTCCCGCCTGTTGTGGGAGGGACCTGGTGGGAGATACTTGAATCATGGCGGGGACTGTTTTCCCCATACTGTTCTCTTGGTAGTGAATAAGTCTCATGAGATCTGATGTTTTTATAAGGGGAAACCCCTTTCGCTTGGCTCTCCTTCTCTCTTGTCTGCCATTAAGTAAGATGTGACTTTTGCCTCCTGCCATGATTGTGAGGCCTCCCCAGCCATGTGGAACTGTGAGTCCATTAAACTTATTTTTCTTTATAAATTACCCAGTCTTGGGTATGTCTTTATCAGCAGTATGAAAACGGACTAATACATGGAGTTTTGTTTTTGTTTTGCCAGTTTATGCATTAGCCAAGTGGCATATTTTCGGATTCAGCTTGCGTTTATTGAACCTACTATGTGCCAGGCACATTTTGTCATTTAGGACCCATAAGAGCAAGCGTAGGATCCTCTGCTACGAGGAATCAATGTCTGCTGTACTGTTCCTTCTTGGCACTCATCAAAACTATAACCAACTCATTATTAATGCAATTGTTTGTTTAGTATCTATTTTCCTCCATAGGCTATAAGCTTCACAAAGGCAGAATCTGTGTGTAAATTGTTCATTTCTATAACTTCAGTGCTTAACTCAGAGCACACAGTAAATATTGCTTGAATAAATGAGTTGACAAAAACAAACAAAAACAAAAACTGAAGCTCAGAGGTTAAAACTGTACAAGACCATACTGTTTCGTTTTGTTGTTGTTGTTTTTTGAGATGGAGTCTCACTCTATCACCCAGGCTGGAGTGCAGTGGCGTGATCTCGGCTCACTGCAAACTCTGCCTCCTGGGTTCACGCCATTCTCCTGCCTCAGCCTCCCAAGTAGCTGGGACTACAGGCGCCTGCCACAACGCCTGGCTAATTTTTTTGTATTTTTGGTAGAAATGGGGTTTCACCGTGTTAGCCAGGATGGTTTCGATCTCCTGACCTCGTGATCCGCCCGCCTCGGCCTCCCAAAGTGCTGGGATTACAGGCGTGAGCCACCACGCCCGGCCACAAGACCATACTGTTAAACGGCAGAGCTGTGTCTAGAACTCAGAGCTTTACTCCAAGAGGAGTGCCCGTTCTCATGTTATTTTCACTTATGTTTATCAGCTGCTTTTCAGAGATTAAGAGAATACAAGAAGGAACATGGAGGCGAAAGATGGCATCCCTGGCTTAACAAAGCAGTATAGAGGGTGTTTCATTCTCTCTGATTGCCCAGACTCCAGGTCTACAAGTCCTTTGTAGACTGTTATTTATTATTTTATTTTTATTTATTTATTTATTATTTATTTTTAGAGACAGTGTCTCACTCTGTCATCTAGGCTTGAGTGCAGTGGTACGAGCATAGCTCACTGAAACCTCAAACTACTGGGCTCAGATGATTCTCCCACCTCAGCCTCCTGAGTAGCTGAGACTACAGGCAAACGCCACCTACTGATTTTATGTTTTGTAGAGAGGGGTGTCTCACTTTGTTGCCCAGGACGGTCTCAAACTCCTGGCATCAGGTGATCCTGCTGCCTCAGCCTCTCAAGGCACTGGGATTACAGGCTTTAGCCACTACACGTGGCCTTTTCTAGACTTTTAAAGAATACTATTTCTGCAGAGAAAGACCTCTGGACTTGCACACTCTACTTACTATAGAATAAGGTGGAATTCGTCAGGTTCCCTACTGTACACTGCCAAAAGAAATCAACTAGGAAAATGGCAAAAGTGTTTCACTTGTAATTTGTCTCTTTTCTGCTGTGGGGTCCTAATTACAGGAGGTTCTAGGTTAGCCTGACTTGCTACAACAAGTTTAATACTTGAAAATGGAAATGTTTAAACCATAAACATTAGTAGATTCTAAATATATTGTGTTTTTTATTTTAAAGCATTTCACAGAAATACATTTATAACATTCTTCAAAAGAAAAATCTTCATAGTGAGAAAAAGAATTTAAAGTTTTAATAGCACACAATAAAGTCTGAAATTGTTTTACAGCATAAAATCCTTCAAGGTAATTCAGGAATAAACATCATTTTTCCTGCAAGTGTGAGTCAGGGATAAACATTACAGTAAAACATACTGTAGAGGAGTTTGTGGGACAAAGTCTGCTACTTTGTTCTGGGTTAAGATTCTGAATTACTCTCATTCACAGTAATGATTGCCAAAATATGGGGTCATTTTCCAAGAAATGTATGTTTCTTGGACTTTCTGCCCAGCTGGTGTATTGACTTCACAGTGTTCTGTTCCAAATCTCAGTTCCAGCTCATCACCAATTCAATTCTGTAGTGATCACAAAGGATGGTGGTACAGGATCTTGAGCATGTGGAGGAGGGAAGAGGAAGGGAGGTGAAATCCATCTTAACTTTGAAAAGCCCAGTGTTGATCTGCATTTTTTAGGGTGATATAGTCATTTAGACATGCTGATTGACTACAGATCCTCCCTGCTTCTGTTTTTTTTTCCATGCAAGAGAAGACAGGCTGTTTTCGCAATAACCTTTCTCACTTCTGCCCACACTGGTGAGTCCACTCCATGCTTTAAATCATTGTGTTCATGAGGTTTAAGTAAACCTCCTTCCAAAGCTCTTCAATTCAGTGGCATATTGTAAATCACCTGCTGACTTTTTCAATTGCCTGGGTATTATTTTGAGGGTCTATGACTATTTCTTTTTAAGCAGCAGATTTGTGGCAAAAGCTTGGCTGAATTTTCTTTATCATTCGTCCGATTTTAAATTTTAACCACAGAATTTCCATTAATCTCAGTCGTAGTTTAATGGATGTGCTCTCTCTCATGTTCACTAAATAATTATTTCATTTCACTAATTATGACATTGTTCTTCAGACACTTCTTGGGGGCTTATAATGCCTCACAGTGACTCCTAATCAGGTTCAAACTTTTCATGTGTTTTCCTAAAGTCTAGCATTATGAAATCAAATGGTCACCAAGCTTACCTCCCACTCCTGCAAAATTACTTTCACCCTTTCAGGGCCACCGTCCTCCACATACAGCATGCTACTGCTACTTTCATGCTTTTTCCTCATAGTCTCTACAGCTTTCTAGTATGCCGCCCCCATCCTCAAGTCCCATTCAAATGCCACTACTGGGACCCATGTTGGATTCTAACTCAGATTTCTCTTTCTTCCTATTCTTCCCTTTATTGTCCACAAGCGTTTTAGATATCCATTGTGTATCAGCTTGGGCACCAGACAGACCTAGGTTGAAGTACATGTTCTACCCTTATCAATGTGACCTTCTTCACATTATTTCATACCTTTCACCTTTGCCCAGAATCTTTATCTATAAAATGAGAACAGTAATAGATTATTATGTGGATTACATGTGTATCTTGAGCGAAATGCCTAGCTCATATTATGTACTAAATATGCAAATCCCATTCCTTTTTACCCTATAATTTAATTGTTTTATGTGTCTAAGTCCTGGTATTTCAATGGAATCCCCCAAAAGAGGAGTAATTATATACACTTTTTTTTGCAACCTACGAAAAGCCTATTCTATATTGAGGCATATAGGACATGAGGAAAAAATAATAAACTGGAATAGAAATTGATCTGCTTCCTAAAAACAAATAAATGAAGAGTGTTCAAAGCCTGTGGACACTGGGATATGAGCTCTTATGGTAGCAGAGGTCCCTAGTGAAGGTTGCTAATTCTAGTAGGGGTTGCTCAAGACTCTGGAGCCACACTGCCTGCCTGACTCAACGCTGACTCTGCCACTGACTAGCTGTCTGCCCTTGGGCAATGGCCGTGTGCCTCAGTTTCCTCTTTTGTGAAATAAGGGTAATGATGGTACCGATCTTATATGTGTGTTGTATTAAATGAATTTAGATATATATAAACATTGTGTGGCACATAAATGCCATATAAGTGTTTGCTGCTATTACAACATTGCTATTGTTGCTGTTGTTATTGAAACTGGATAAAAAGGGGTAGCTGTGGTTAATTTGAGAAGCAATGTAACATAGTGGAAAGAGAATAGGGTTTAGAATCAGATAGACTTGGGTTCTAGAAGGCCTTATTTCTTACAAGTTAAAGTCTCCTGGTCTCAGTTTTCTAATACATAAGGTGACACTGATCCTCATATGTTTTTGTGAAGATTACTTAAGATACTAATTGTAAAGTACTTAGCACAGTGACTAGTACAAGTAAGGTTCTCAAAAATGCAGCTATTTTTGTCATGAATATTGCGTTATTTTTCCTAATCTATTATAAAATGAACGATTCTTTTGTTTCCCACCAAGAACAAAAGGAAATATTGCCAACTAAATAATGATGGGCCATCAAGGTAAATTTCATTTCACATGAATAAAAATGGGAAAAATTATTAAAATAGATGAAATGTACTAGTTTTGCTAAGTGAGGGATCACAATACAGCCAATTTCAGAGGCGCCATGGATTAGGAAGTTTAGGAAGTAGAGATAATGCGAAGAAATGTGTAAAGGGCAGTCCCTTGCCTTGTCATGGGTTTCAAGGCCTGAATTCTTAGATTTCTAGCCTGAGTTTGTGACAGTACATCATGTTCATGGCCATATGCACTGTAGAAAGCTACCAGGAACTCATGACTTTGCACTCATTCTTTTTTCTTTCCCAAATATCTGGCCGTAAGAGTTTCAACTAAGTAAACACCACTAAACTAAACTCTCTATGAAATATTTTATTATTGTCTCTTCTCAGGCATCCCCACTTTAAATTCAAAAATAGCCCAAACACAGAAATTGCATAGAGGATTTCTTAGTTTTCGAGGTTTTTCTTTTTAACTACAGCTGCACAAGGTTTTCATTCCATTTCCTCTGAGTGACCATGAGAAAAGGCTCTCCTTTGTCTTTTTCTGTTTCTAAGACCCTAGAGAATAAATTGAGTTTTTGGGACATTGCCAGATACGTGATAGGTCCACAAGGAAAACAATAAGCAATCTTTTCTGTTTGGAAAGACTAAATTCAGAGACTACTGCCCTGACAGGTTAGACATAAAACTAGTCCTCTCTCCTCTCCTCCAGCTCCTCTTCTGATTAGCTTTCCTTTGAAGGTTGACGGAGATGAGTTAGAGTATCTTTTCTAATTCAGATCCAGTGGGTGTGGGGGCGTTACAATTTACACACACAACTAAAAACTTTGCAATGCCAGATTCTAAATCATCACTATCACTGAGTTTAGTCTAGTGCCACTGGCCTCATCAGACACATATTTCTCTGTCATAAGGGATTTTTGGTCAGCTTATTTTAAAGTTTTAGAACACAACTGTTTCCTTTTCATTCCTACACATTCTTCGTTCAATATTAATCTAAACCGCTTTTGAAAAACTGTACCTTATTTTATTGCCCAGAAATGCTGCAATGTTCGTTCCTATTCCTATTTCTAAACATATGGCACTCATCTTCTTGCCATTATAGGGAAGGGAGGAAAGGGCTGATTATCGGAGATCAGGAAAGGGATTTCAGAACAGTAATGTGTGTGGTAGAAACAGACGAGCACTCCACGCGTATTTGCACAGCCTTTCTATTTATAGATGCAGCAGCACTTAGATGCTGCCCCCAGCAAACGGGGGCACGGCTGATGTAGACAGCGGAGTCCCAGCTAACTAGCTAAATATTGGAAGAAATTTTCTCACTCACATAACAGTCATTTCCTAGGGCCATTTTGAAGTAATGTGGGAAAGATTCTGTGTCACCAATAAGGAATGATTTCTCCCCTTAAGTAAATCTAGGGACAGTCATTTTCTAGAGGTAATGGTGTTACCACGTAAAACTGGAAATAAAAAGTTTCTCAGCAAAGCTAATTTGATCAAACCAAATAAGATAGAATACAATCAATTGGTCAAAACACTCCTACAAAGTATCTCTCGCCTTGATTCTAGTTTGTAAGATTCTTAATAGCAAGGACAATTTTACTTGTATTTGAATCCCCTTACTGTTTTAGAATGACACCTGGCAACTTGTGAGTTCTCAACAAGTGTTTGTTGAATTGAACAGAATTAATGTTCAAGCTCCCAGCCATTGTTATAAACACCCATCCTAAAGAAACATACTTTTTTACATAACTCACATAAAAGTAGTGTAAGTTAATTATAGATCGATGATAAAATACAGATAAGTAAACAAAAATTTCAGCCACAATTTTACCAACCAAAGCAACTTCTTTCTTTTCTTTCTTTTTCTTCCTTTTTTCCTTTCTTTCTCCTTTTCTTTCCTTTCTTTCTCCTTTTCTTTCCTTTCTTTCTCCTTTCCTTTCTTTTCTTTTTCCTTTCCTTTCTTTTTCCCTTCCCTTCCCTTTCCCACCCTTCCCTTCCCTTCCTCTCCCTTCCTATCCCCTCCCCTGCCCTCCCCTCCCCTCCCTTGCCTTCCTTTCCTTTCTTTTTGAGACATGGTTTCACTCTAACTCCCAAGCTGGAGTGCAGTGAGGCCATCATGGCTCACTACAGCCCTGACCTCCCCAGCTCAGGCGGTCCTCCCACCTCAGCCTGTGTAGCTAGGACTACATATGCGTGCCACCATGACCAGCTAATTTTTTGTATATTTTGTAGAGATGGGTCTCACCATGTTGCCCAGCCTAGTCTCAAACTCCTGGGCTCAAGAGATCCACCTGCCTCGGCCTCCCAAAGTGCTGGGATTACAGGCTTGAGCCACTGTGCCCAGCCCTGACAACTGCACCTAATATTTCAGCAAATAATTGCTTTTAGAATCAAGTCTGAATTCAGTGTTCAGAATTCCAAACTCAGTGGAATTGTATGCAATCCCTACCATAACATGATCTTGATCAGCAATTCCAACAAAAATGCAATGGACTCATGTCATAGAACTTTTTAAATAATAAAGGAAAAAATCCTGTTCTAACTCAAAGTCATAAAAATTAGTGAAGGTGGGGTTCCCCAGGAAGCAGACCCTGAGATGAAGTCAGGTGTGCAAAAATCTTACTGGGGTTTAACATCTAAGAATGAAAAAAAGAGAGCAGGACTGGGCTGCCAAACCGAAAGCAGATTTGATACATTTCTACGAGCCCAGGAGGGACTCCAGAGCAAAGACTGCCTATCCAAGGAATCCCGTGTTGGGTGGAAATGGCTTGAACATTGACTACCATCTTGCTCACTCATTGTCTGGTGGCCCCTACAAGAACAGCATGAACATGAGCTAAAAGCTGACGTGGATCCAGACAAAGCTAACAGCTAGAGGCTGACAGCTTTCCACACTTATTGCAGCTGACCAATGAGACCTTTACTGAAAATGGATCTGGGTGATACCTCCTTGTTGGCCACATAGACATTCTCTTACATTTTCTTTCAGAAGAAAAATGTGGGCTGGGCACAGTGGCTCATGCTTGTAATCTCAGCACTTCGGGAGGCCAAGCGGGGAGAATGGCTTGAGCTTAGACGTTTGAGATGAGCCTAGGCAATATGGTGAAACCCTGACTCTACAAAAATCTGAAAAAAATAGCCAGCCATGATGGCAAGCGCCTGTGTTCCCAGGTACTTGGGGGGTGGGGGGGGCGTTGCTGAGGTGGGAGAATCTCTTGAGCCTAGGAGGTCGAGGCTGTAGTGAGCCATGTTCATGCCACTGTACTCCAGCCTGGGCGGCAGAGTAAGACCTTGTCTCAAAAAAAAAAAAAAAGAAAGAAAAGAAAAGAAAAGAAAAGAAAGAAGGGGGGGAGAGAGAGAGAGAGAGAAAGAAAAAAAAGTGGAAACGTGGGATTTCAAGACCAACCAACCTGGGCAACATGATGAGACCCCATCTCTACAGTAAAATATATTTTTTAAATGCATTGTCCTTTGATATCTTTAATCAAATATTGGAAGAATATATCCTCAAATTTTTATGCTATTTGCAATCAACATAATGGCTATAGACATGAAACACTTTTTTTATTATTATTATCATTTTGAGACAAGGTCTTGCTCTGTCAACCAGGTTGGAGTGCAGTGGTGTGATCATAGCTCACTGCAGCCTCAAATTCCTGGGTTCAGGTGACTCTCCCACCTCAGCCTCCAGAGTAGCCAGGACTACAGGCCTGTGCCATCACACTCAACTAATTTTATTGTATTGTATTTTATTTTATTTTGTAGAGATGGGGTCTTGCTTTTTTGCTGAGTCTAGTCTTGAATTCCTGGCTTCAAGTGATCCACCTGCCTTGGCCCTCCAAAGTGCTGGGATTACAAATGTGAGCCATCATGCCCAGCATGGCATGATACACTTTAAAAATTAATCTGCATTACTAACATTTTCCCCTCACTTTCTCAAATCTAGACCATCAACAAAACAATAAATTAAGTGCTGATTTGTATTATAGAAGTGTCCAATTTCTGTGGTGTAAATACTCCCATCATGCTAATTTCAAGCTACCAATGTGATGCCACTCAGCTCAGTTAGGAAGAGATGAGTGATAGCATGCTGTTACATAGTATTTCCTCCATACAGATTTACAATAGATGTATGTAACCCCAAGAGCACAGATAACTGTAGTATGTACAATAGGAACATAGTAAATTGGAGTAAAATAATTAGCAAGTGATGAATTTTAGGTATTTATTACTTTTGTTCTTAATATAATTTGCATAATCATGTTTATAGAATTTAATTTTTAATAATTTTTATTTTTAATAACCACCTTACAGAATTTTGACAATTTGATAGGCTCCCATGAGACAGCATGAGTTAACTCCAGCACACGACTGCAACTCAGAAATTTCCCTTTTAAGTACCTACCCTGGAGTAACTTGAGTCCATATGCACAAGGACTCAGGCACAAGAATATTCATTGCAGTGCTATTTATAATAGGAAAAAGTGAAACTGACATGCTTGTCCAAAAGTAAAGATATTGATAAAATAAAGTGGGATTCATTCATATAATGCAATATTAAACTATAGTTTTAAAAGATGAATTATATCTCATATATTGACATAGATCAAACCCAAAAGAAAGCTGTAAGTGCCTTCATGCAATGTGATAACAAATTCGTTAAATTTTTAAACATAAAAATACTTTTTTTTTTAGATAGGGTCTGGCCCTGTTGCCCAGCTGGAGTGCCACGGCATGATCGTGGCTCACTGCAGCCTCAACCTCCCAGGCTCAAGTGATCCTCCTACCTCAGCCTACCAAGTAGCTGAGACTACAGTCATGCATCACCACACCTGGCTAATTTTTTTATTTTAATTTTTGTATAGACAGAGTCTCACCATGTTACTCAGGCTGGTCTCAAACTCCTGGGCTCAAGGGATCCTCCTGCCTGGGCCTCCCAAAGTGCTGGGATTACAAGAGTGAACCATTGCATCTTACTGTAAACACAGTTTAAATCTAGTTTATAAAAATCTGCATATAGAGCCCAGGTGTAAAAACATGTATGGACACAAAACATACAAAGTTCAGAATAGTATTTACCTCTAGGGAGGGAAAGAGGGTGGGATAGGACTTTAATGGTATCTATAACATTTTACTTCTTTAAAGAGAGGATGATAAAAGAGAAAATGCTCAGATGATCTTAGCAGTAATCACAAGAGAAAGACAAAATCAACATTATATGCCCCAAATAGAAGTACACAAGGTATTTATGAAATATTCTTGCTCAAAAAAAGAGAGCTTATCTCCATATAAACGTCTAGATTCAACCCCCAATTTTCTGAAAAACAGGGAACACAGAAAAGTGTTAAATGGAGCTATTGGGATGCAATCAGAAAAATTTAAGAGTGTATAAATTATGAGAGCTAAGCAATCTATCAACTAATTGCAATGTACGGACATCACTTCGGTTCTGATTCAAACAAACTTATAAATTATGAAAAACACAGGAATTGTTGAATACTGAGTGAATACTCAAGGATGTTAAGGAATTACTATTAATTATTTAGGTGACATATGGTAATGTAGATCTTTTTTTAAATTAATCCTTTTATTTTAAAGATCGATGTTTAAAAATGTATGGATGAAGTGATAATGATGTCTAGGACTTGCTACCAAATAATCTAAGGAGATAGAGGAGTGGGTAGTTATAGAGATGAAACAAGATTGTTGTTTCTTCTTTTATATGTTTGAAATGTCATATTAATACTTTTTTAAAAAGGGAGGAGGAGAAGAAAGAAAAATGGATGGAAGCAAGAAAAATGTAAGCATCTATTACAACCAAGTGGTTAAATATGTATCAAATCTAAGTGAGTGTCATTTTATTTTTTGTATATTTGGTGAGTGTGAAATATTACATAATTTAACTTTTTAAAGATTTAAATTTGTATAAATACCTCCATAGTGTCACAAACATAAAATATACTCTGACTATATTTTAAATACCATGATCCAGCCTCAATGCAGGGAGACAGATATGTTATCAGCAGTCAAACGAGGGCTTCCCACAGCCTGCTGCTCATATACACCAGACACTTTTGATTTACCCTCCTACCGGATTCCCCCGGCCCCTCCTCAGATAGTGAACCACCACTATCTAGTGCCATGAACCAGAAATTAACCCTTCACATCTACCTAAACAAAAAAGCCTTAGTTCTAGCTGAGTAGCTTGACTGTCTCTTTCAGTTAAATACACCTTCAAATTATTTATACTTTGCTCCCCGGCGAATGACTAAGTTACAAGATTAGTTCATCAAAGACAGCGTTTTGTCCCTAGAGTGCAACGTGCCTTGTTCTTGTGTATGTGAAGAGGGTATTTTCATGTTCTGTTGTGTTTACTGCAGTGTTTATAATTTAGGTATTTGAGTTGCCATAATGGACCCCCATCAGAAGTTTTCTATAAATTAGTCACAGATTTCTAGGTCTGTCCAGCCATCTAGGATGAGAACAGAACATTAAAACATCTGGTATGTTACTCTGAAGTGTTATCAGGCCACTTAATTGTTGCTGAATAGTTTCAAACTCTAAAGAATGATTTAAACATTCCCTATGCAACAGATACTCTCATATTCATTAGGACATATTAAAGACTATAAGATAATCTCCTTCATAGCTATTCATGAAGAGAATAAGTAAGGCATCTTCAAAATTAAATTAATTTTAAAAAATGCTGATCAGAGGCAGAGAATAGTTTCTACATCCTTCCGAAGACATTATGCTTGACTTTTTTTTTTTTTTTTTTTAATGTAAAAACCTTCTTTCTGAGCTTGGAATCATCAGAACCTTGTTAATCTAATTTTGTAGTAAAAACAAAGAATTTTCCATTCATCTGCAGATATATAGAGGTGCCTGAATGCATTTCCACGTGAAAAACCAAAAGGTACAGAGGTCACTGGGTCAGGCTGCTCTGTGATAAATGATTCACTGGAGAGGCAATATGGAGTTATTCAGAGTGCAGATTTAGAAACCAGAATGCTTGTGTTCAAATTCCATCTGTATCATTACTAGTTAATTGACTTGGGAAAGCTACCAAACTTTCTTGTGTCTCACTTTCCCTTCTTTATAATATGGGGATAATAAAGTTAATATATGTAACGTACTTAGAACAATGCTTGTCATATAATAAATGCTGCATAAGCATTAGCTATTGTCATTTAATTCTTCAAATGACCAGCACCATTTCACAGATAAAGTAACTAACTTATTCAAGATTAAAAATTTATTTTATTTTATTTTTTTTTTTGTGAGCAACATGGCTGTTTATTTCACCTGGGTGCAGGTGGGCTGAGTCCGAAAAGAGAGTCAATGAAGGGAGATAGGGGTGGGGCCATTTTATAGGATTTGGGAAGGTAATGGAAAATTACAGTCAAAGGGGGTTGTTCTCTGGTGGGCAGGGGTGGATCTCACAAAGTACACTCTCAAGGGTGGGGAGAATTACAAAGAACCTTCTTAAGGGTGGGGGAGACTACAAAGTACCTTCTTAAGGGTGGGGGAGATTACAAAGTACATTGATCAGTTAGGGTGGGGCAGGAACAAATCACAATGGCGGAATGTCGTCAGTTAAGGCTGTTTTCACTTCTTTTGTGGATCTTCAGTTACTTCAGGCCATCCGGATGTTTACGTGCAAGAGTCGCAGAACAAGGGTTTGAATCCAGGTTCTGTCCAAAGCCTGTGTTTTCTTCACTGCACATCCTGTCTTCCATGTCTTTGTGAGTACATACCAAGCTCGTGTGTCAACAGGAGAGCCATACTTATAATATGACATGACATTTAACCTAAAACTTAAGTGACTTTGAAATATTTTAGAATAAGGGAACTCAAAATGACAAAACTTAATTGTTCAATTAATAGATTGAGAGATTCTGATCAGACATTGAGAAAGATTTGGAAGAGAGTTTGGGTATCAGATGATGAACACTTTGATGTAAATGTTCAGAATATGTAAACTATTTCATGTTGCAAGACTTTTAGTGAAGAAGCTGTATTTCACATACTAGCAATAAATATTAATGGTTCCAGGATTAAATATGAGACGATTATGAGTCATAATAATTCCCTTCAATTCATCATGAAAAGAAAGATGCATAGTGAAAGAAATGACAAGTTTGAAAACAAAGGAGAAAATGTAAGAAACGTAAGAGATAGACACAAGGGAAAATACCGTGTGAAGAAAGAGGCAGAAATTCGGTGCATCAGCAAGCCAAGGATCATTAAGGATTCCAGACAACCACCAGAAGCTAGAAAAGAAACATGGACAGATCTCTTTCAGAACTTCCGAAGGAACCACCCCTGCTGACACCTGGACTTTGGACGTCTAACCCCTAGAAGTGTGAGAGAATAAATCTCTGATGTTTAAAGCCACCCAGGTTGTGGTATTTTGTTAGGGAACCCCTAGGAACCTAATGCACATATATACAGAGGCTAATTCAATAACCACTACCAATAAATGATCAATGATTTAATAGAAGGTTTCTGCACGGAGAATACTCTTCTTTAACACACTATTTTTAGCTGTTCTCATTTGAAGTGTGTCAGAATAGTTTAAAAAACACAAATGAACATGTACATAAAAAATTGTAGTTGAAAACCTAAGAGATGACAGAAGTATGATTTGGCATTAAAGACTGTTTAATATTAAACACATTAAACATGCACCATTCATCAAATAAGTAAAAGAGTATGCCAATAAGAATAGTGCAATCATAAGCACATTTTTTAAAAAAGACCAAAAAAAACCTGCTGACAGAATGTGCAATTACTTGAAGATGCCGTGGTGGAGGGCGCCTGTAGTCCCAGCTAGTCGGGAGGCTGAGGCAGGAAAATGGCACGAACCCGGGGGGCGGAGCTCGCAGTGAGCGGAGATCGCGCCACTGCACCCCAGCCTGGGCGACAGAGCAAGACTCTATCTCAAAAAAAAAAAAAAAGAAAAAAAAAGGCTTTAATTATCCTTACTTTAAAAAATCTTATAAAAACATAAACACTGAAGGAATAACTTGAACCTAAAGCATAAAGATTTTATCAAGTTACCTTCTATAGAGTACCATCTTAAGTCTTTTAGTAAACAATTTGATAAATTCCTGACAATTTGCTTGCTGCCTAGGATAAAAAGAAAGATAAATAAGTATCTTTAAGGGGCATCGCACAGATTAGATTAATACTTTGTTTCCTGTGCTCTCTGCACCTAAGCCATATCCAGAGCATCTTTAAATATAAGTAAACAAATACAAACATCATTTCTTTGTCTGCTTGTTTATATACATTACTTAAAGATGCATATGGCTACTTGCAGTGAACATAAATATGGAAAACATAAATGTCGTAAACATAAAAATTATACTTCTGAGGTTTGCTTTTAGACTTGTTTTTGTATTTGCTGTGCTTTTCTTTGAATTAATTATTTATTTCCTTATCGACAAGCCAGTGATATAACATGTTTAAGATTTTCACTGAAGAAATAGAAAACTCATAAAAGGGAAAAAAATTTAAACAGTATCTTAGGGATTCAAATCCAGTTATAAGTATGGAGATGTTGGGTTCATGAATTCTGAAAGACAGAAGAACATGAATCCAAAATCTATACTATTTTCTTTTCAGCAGATGCTACGTCAGGAGAAAAGAGATGCAGATAAATATCTTGTGCAACCTCAGAAATCAGGCATTTCAACATGTCAAACATATTCTGTTCAATAAAATGATATGAGAAAACATTATACAAATGGTCCCACTGAAATGGCAACGAAAAATCAAAAATACATAAACTTAGTTTTTCTTCCATTAAAAAATTAAGCAATGTGAAGCAGAATTAGAGTTATATAATTAATTCTATAAAAAGTTTTCACAGCATTTGTACACATTTAATTTCATCTCCTATACTTTGTAGCATTTGCATCAGACTTACTTAGTGAATCTTTAAATATATATATATAGTTTACCCTTGAACAACTGCAGGGGTTGGAAGTACCAACACTCGCGTAGTCAAAAATTGGTGTATAAATTCAACTCCTGAAAACTTAACTACTAATAGCCTACTGTTGAACAGAGGCCTTACCAATAATATAGTCAATAAACACATTTTATATGTTATATGTATTATATACTGTATTCTTATAATGAAGTAAGCTAGAAGAAGAAATGTTATTAAGAAAATCATGAGGAAGAGAAAATGTATTTACTATTTATTAAATGGAAGTGGATCATCATAGAGGTCTTCATCCTTGTCTTCACGTTGAGTAGGGGTGGCAGAGATGGAAGAAAATCCAAGTATAAGTGGACCTGTGCAGTTCAAACCCATGTTGTTCAAGGGTTAACTGTTCCTGGAGTAGTGAGTTTACATAGAGCTGACACTATATTGGGTCCTCTAAGAAGCAGATACTGGTATAGGGTTAGGAGAGCCAACAGTTTATTGAGAAATAACACCAGTGAAAGATTAAAAAGAGGAGGCTGAAGAATTGGGCAGGGAAAGCCTTCAGACCGTGATGCTCATGTGAAAGGAAAGGGAGAAAGGAAGAATGTGGTTCTAACCAGGAGACATCTCTGGCAAAGTCTCAAGCAACCCAATGGATAGCTTGGAAAAAATATTGCCTGTTAGAAGAGTTCCATGTTGGACAGAAATGACAAGGTCTTATTACCTCTTTAGTGTTCCGTAACTGGTTGGAAGCTGCCCAGGAAGAGCATCTCCTCAGCCCCAAAGCTAAGATGTATCCTGAAGGCACTGCAACTGGAGGCTAGCAGCTAGCTGTACTCCTTTTAGCTAAATTGCCTTTATTCTTGAAGGTAGAGCTGAGTAACGCCTGGCTGCTACACATAGAAAACCTTGCAGCTCTCCTTCCCACACCACTGGAGACTTGATCTCACACCCTGTCCTGCATCGCCTTTACAGCCCTACCCCCAATACTCTCACTCCTCTCGGCCCTCTATAAATGTTACCATTTGTACTGTCTATTAGAGAGAACCCACTTTTCAGACACCCTAAACCACTCCTTACCTCCACTCTCACTCATATACACGTTGCGAACGATTGAAGACCACACAGGCTGTCAAGAATTGGAAGTTGTATTACAGCCAACTACTTATGGGTTAAAAAGGCTTTTGCCAGATGGCCTAGCATTGCACTTTAGGTAAAGATGTAGTTCAATCTTTTAACAAGTAACAAACAATTTCATACCCTGCCTACTTGCTGGTAAGTTAGAGAGAAAAAGAACTTCCTACTTCCTATCTCATTTCTTTGTTTTACATGTATCTATTTACATCATCATCAAAATAACTCTATATTTTCAAATAAATTGAATTAACTTTCTATTTTTTAAAAAAGAGCTCTGCAACATCACTGATCGTTAGAGAAATGCAAATAAAAACCATAATGAGATACCATCTCACACCAGTCAGAATGACTATTACTAAAAAGTAAAAAATAACAAATGTTGGTGAGGTTGTGGAGAAAAAGGAACACTCATACACTGTTGTTGGGAGTGTAAATTAGTTCAACCATTGTGGAAAGAAGTGTGGCAATTCCTCAAAGACCTGAATACAGAAATATCATTTGACCCAGCAATCCCATTCCTGGGTATATACCCAAAGGAATATAAATCATTCTATTATAAAGACACATGCATGCATATGTTCATTGCAACACTATTCATGATAACAAAGACATAGATTCAACCTAAATGCCCATCAATGGTAGACTGGATAAATAAAATGAGGTATATGTACACCACGGAATACTATGCAGCCATAAAAAAGAAGGAGATCACGTCCTTTGCAGGGATATAAATGGAGCTGGAGGCCATTGTCCTTAACAAACTAACACTGAAACAGAAAACCAAATACCACATGTTTTCACTTATAAGTGGGAGCTAAAAGGTGAGAACACATGAACACTTAGAGGGGAAGAACAAACACTGGGCCCTTTCAGAGGATGGAGGGTGGGAGGAAGGAGAGCATCAGGAGAAATAACTAATGGGTACTAGGCTTAATATCTGAGTGATGAAATAATCTGTAAGATAAACCCCCATGACACAAGTTTACGTATGTAACAAACCTGCACTTGCACCTCTGAACTTAAAATAAAAGTTAAAAAATAAATAAGTAAAATAAAATTTGAAAAACAAGAGTTTTGACTTTGAACTAATAACTATAGTGGTTTACTTCTTTACACAAATGAGTCCATTATACTCTGCTCTCTAGATTCCTCAGAATATATCTGAGAAGAAACGCTCACTTCAACATTTATACAGTAGCAAGTTGGTGGCAGGGTAAATTATCTCATGATGCCTGAATCATAGCTCCCATATCCTACTACTGATGAACAGTCTGGCTTTATTTATTTATTTAATTTTTGAGATGGAGTTTGCTCATTGCCCAGGTTGGAGTACAAATGGCGCAATCTCCGCTCACCGCAACCTCTGCCTCCCAAGTTCCAGTGATTCTCCTGCCTCAGCCTCCTGGGTAGCTGGGATTACAGGCATGTGCCACCATGCCTGGCTAATCTTTTTTTTTTTTTAGTAGAGACGGGGTGTCTCCATGTTGGTCAGGCTGGTCTCAAACTCCTGACCTCAAGTGATCTGCCCGCCTTGGCCTCCCAAAGTGCTGGGATTACAGGTGTGAGCCACCGTGCCCGGCCAGTCTGGCTTTCAAAATCTAGTTGCATTTTCAAAACCCTGTATAGATTTTACCCATTTTTTCCCCCAGCTTTTAAAACTACAGAGGAGGAGTTGAGCAACCATTTTTTTTTCTGGTTATTCCAAAAACAACCACTTATTGGGAAGTGTTTTTGTTTGTGTGTTGTTGTTGTTGTTTGTGTCACTGTGTGCTATGTGTTAAGGCAGGAGTTGCAAACTCAAGGCCTCATGAACTACGTAGGTATCTCAAATTGAAGAGACAGGCAGTAGGGACGGGGAGGCACAATAATAGTGAACTGGACCACACAGGCCCGGTTGAAAGCCTGAAGCTCTTGCTCAACTGCTGCACATTGGTTACCTAGTAGGAATTTAGGCCCAGGATGGCCAAACTTTCAATTTTCCAAGAGAAAACAGAAATACAGATTTTTATGTGGCAAACATTTTTGGAAGGCAATTTGTCAATCTATCAAATTATAAATTGTGCATTCTCTTAATGTTTCCTGTAGAAAAACCCTATGGGGTACACAAGGTTATATGTAAAATTGCACTTATTTATAATAGCAAAAGTGGATGAAAAGTTAAAAGCCCACCAACATAGGATTGAGGAAACAGATTGGGTATACTACAAAATGAAAAAACTATAAACATGTCTATCAAAGCATTTTTAATTTTTTCTTTCCTTTTTCCTTTTTCTTCTTTTCTTCTTTCCTCCCTTCTATCAGTCTATAAGTGGAAGCACCTAAATTTTGCTCATTAGAGCATCTGTCACAAAGAACAACAACAAAAAATTGTTGCCTCCAAGCTGACTTCCCTTTTCTGCTAGCCTTCAAGTGGTACTATTTAGTTATGCAAAGGTAAGACAAGAAGGCACCTGCTTTTGGAAAGAATAACAGCACCTTTTATTTAACAAGGTTGTCCTCTTCCTGGCACATAAAGAACCAACTTGCATTAGACGCCACTGAGAAGGAATGACCTGTACCCCCATTCCTATTCTCTGATACTCAAAGTCTACACGAATTCTGGAAAAAACAGATGGGCTCCTTCCAAAATGCAGTGGTAGAGCAGGGTGGTAAAATCCTATAAATAAATTTACCTTGAGGTAACAAAGAAAGAGCATGGATAAGCCAGCCCCTGCAACTGAGTCTTTGAGAGAAAGGGAACTGTAGTTCTTTAAGCACTATTGCAGTCCTCCTGAGGCTGACTTCAGCACTGGGCAAAGTGACTGTGTGGAAAGTCAGAGCGGGTCATTAAGAGCTTATAGGCCTTGAGATCCCAGGCGAGCTTTTCTTTCCCTGAGGAATCACTTTCCCTCCCAGGGCTGCTCTGGAGGGGCAGGGCCTTGCCCCAGCATCTGAGATAATGGCCAAACTGGGCACTTAGTGTAATTCTTTTTTAAAAAATATCAACTTTTATATTAGATTCGGGGGGTACATTTGCAGGTTTGTTACATGGATGTTGGTTACATACGTGATGCTGAGGTTTGGTGTATGAATGATCCAGTCACCCAGGTAAGAGAGCATAGTATCCAACAGTTAGTTTTCTAACCCTTGCCCCCTTTGTTCCCTCCTCCCTCTAGTAGTCCCCAGTGTCTATTGGTCCCATCTTTATGCCCATGAATACCCAATGTTTAGCTCCCACTTATATATGAGAACATGCGGGATTCGTTTTCTGTCCCTGTGTTAATTTGCTTAGGATAATTAATTGGATAAAGAAAATGTGGTACATATACACTATGGAATACTACACAGCCATAAAAAAGAACAAAATCGTGTCCTTTGCAGCAACATGAATGCAGCTGGAGGCCATTATTCTAAGTTGAATTATTTACGCTGTGGATTACACCCTTGAAGATGGCTGCTCCTTCAGAGAGAAAAGTTCCTGTAGGCTAGAACCTTTGGAGACATTTTCGGGAAGTCATTAGGCATTTGAACTGAGTCAAACACTAATCATCCCAAGAAAAATACTTTAACTATTTCACAAAGTTTGACCAAAATAAATAAAAACAACCATGATAAATTTAATTCAACAAATATTTGTTGAGACAACAACTGAGTCTGCTAAGTATAAAGCTATATACTGGGCACGATGGGATATAATGGGGTAAAAAAGATAACCCAAAGTTGGTCACTGGCTTCAGGGAACCTACTCTCTAGAACTAGGCTGTCCAATATGTAGCCACTTGTCTCATGTAGCAATTTAAACTTAAATTAACTAAAATTAAGTAAACTTTAAAATCCAGTTTCTCAGTCACAGTAACCACATTTCAAGTGCTCTCTATAGCCACATTAACATCACAGAAAGTTCTACTGGACAATAGTGGTCTAGAGTTGAGGGGTGGTGGCTGTGGTTTTCAGCTTTGCAAACCATAAAATCACTATTGTAACAACTCAGCTCTGCTGTTGTGGCTCAAAAAGCAGCCATATACAATAAGTAAATAAATGAGCATGATTATATCCAAATAAAACTTTATTTTCAAAACTAGGTGGCAGGCCAGCTTGTCTTGTGAACAATAGTTTGCTGAGCTACTATCTACAGAAGGAAACCACTAACTATAGTAAAAGAGTGCAAGATAAGAATAGAGAATTGAGTAACTTTCTGTGGGAATTCAAACGGTCTTTATGGATGCATTACCTACAATAATAAAGTATTTTTGTCTTAAGCCACTGGCTTTGGGGTGATTTGTTAGACAGCAATAGATAACAGATAAGAGTTAATCATACTATGCCCTTAATACCTTATATATACAACTTTCTGAATACCAAAATATAGTTTATTTACCATATTTTATATCTCCCAATGCTCAAAATTCATATCCTTTATGTAGCCTTTGCCACTTCTCCATGCAAATCTGTGAGTCTACCCTCTAACATTTTAAAATCTCTACTACTGCACATTGAATTGTAAGTATTTGTTATATGCCTTTCTCCCTATGTATGGAAGTAAGCTCTTCAAGAATAAAGTTTATGACTTTATCTTTGAATCCCTAGTGTCTAAGACAAATTTGGCACCTAATAGGCATTTAATAAATGTTTGTTAAATTAGTACAGCCAATGACTTGATATTATTGTCAGCAGCCTCAGAGCTTACATACTTAGCATTTTATACAGCTTTTGCACACTAGGTATATAATAATGTTTATTTAGCCATTGCTTACATCCTTGCAATAGCTCAATATTTTATCTGTTCAAAGAATCACTGAAGGCCAGGCACGGTGGCTCATGCCTGGAATCCCAGCACTTTGGGAGGCCAAGGCAGGCAGATCACTTGAGGCCAGGAGTTCAAGACCAGCCTGGCTAACATGGCAAAACCCCGTCTCTACTAAAAATACAAAAAAAAAAAAAAAAAAAAAAAAAAATTAGCTGGGATGGTGGCACACATCTCTAATCCCAGCTATTTGAGAGACTGAGGCACCAGAATCACTTGAACCAGGGAGGCGAAGGCTGCAGTAAGCCAAGAGAGCGCCGCTGCACTCCAGCCTGGGTGACAGAGCCAGACTCTGTCTCAAAAACAAACGAACAAATTAAAAAAAAAAAATCACTGAAGCCATAAATCTCTATGTATTGTGCTTGATTTATCTAAATTTTCAACTCATGCCCTTTTTTCATAAATATAACAATCTTGAAAGAAATTACAGTTACAGTTTTTGTGTTTTTTTTTCCTGAAGAAAATTATGCACACTTATTTTATAAAGTGGCATGATTTATGTTTTGGCATTAGCTGAAAGGTAGTTTTGTTTTCACCTAAAGCTGCTGTGAATATATTTACTGAAGTGAATTTAATTTGCATATTAAGTTTGCATTTTTATGACCAGGAGTTGTAATTGAAAACAAGAGAATTAGACACACACAAGAAAATGGGAATTATTTACTGTTTAATAATTCAATTGTATCTAGTTGAAATCCTTCTAGTATAGTAAAAGCAATCACAGTGTTAGATTATAAAATATTACCAGATTAAATGTAGTTTCACAAGAAACGGCCTAAGTAAATGATTGTATTCATTTTTCACAGTGGAGAAACCCATTCTGTTGTAAGTAATCTCATTATGTTAAAAGTCTAGGTAAATGACCAGAATTGTCTATTATTGAACAAATAAATAAATGACTTCCTCCTTAAAATTAGTGTTTCTTAAAATGAATAAAGTTCATTATCTGGTTGATATAACTTTAAATCTTTGATTAATGTTAAATAATAAATCAGAAAGCAAATAGACCAGCAAAAAAAGATATTATAAGGGATACATTTTTAAACACACAGTTATTACTTCAAAGTAGATATTAAAAAGGGGCCATTCATAACGTCCTTCCAGAGTCACACAGAAATATGAATCAGATAAAACTGACCTAGACTGTATTTATTTTCTATGTATTAAATTCAAATATTATTAATTTATATCAAGTGATTTACTCTTAAAATTTGCAAATTATTGAATATATGTATCAGAAAAAAGCAGTCAAGAAATAAACATTTACATCTCTAATTGTCTAAAAAACACTATCACATTAAATGTTTTCTATGATTTACAAATAATTGTTTTTATTAATTTGTGGCTCCAGTTATAGCAACTACTGCAGATGTGTCTTTTTCCTGGAGCAAACTGATGCCACTGGCACATGACATGCAGCTATTGGGGCGGTAAATACTTTCATTCTATGCTAATCAAAAAACACAGTTTCTTTCACCTGAAAGGACAGCAGGATACCTTTTCTATCTTGTTCCAGAGTGGTGACAACTCACTGGTTCTGTGCCACAATTGAGCTCATGGAGACATTTATTGTATTGTCATTTCACAGGAGCTCATGCTGGTCCCTTACATTGATGTCAATGTAGTGGCAGATATGCATGATGCCTTGATAAAATTCTTGTGTGCCAGAGCACTGGATACTAATTCCACCAAAATACAGGGATCTGCCACTTCCATAAAATTCCTGAAGAGCCAGTGAAATTTAGTATGTCAAGATACCTTCTCCAAAGGAAAGGAGAAATTCTTGTACCTTCTCACTGCCTACTATTAAAAAAAGGCACAGGGCTTGGTAAACATCTTTTCATTTTGTAAGCAATGAATATCATATTTAAACATATGATTTATATCCATTTGTCAGATTTGCCAAAAGACTGAATACTGTTTTTCTGAGACAGAGTCTGGTTCTGTTGCCCAGGCTGGAGTGCAGGGACAGGATCTTGTCTCATTGCAACCTCCGCTTCCTGGGTTCAAGTGATTCTCCTGCCTCAGCCTCCGGAGTAGCTGGGATTACAGGTGCACGCCATCACACCAGCTAATTTTTGTATTCTTAGTAGAGATGGGGTTTTGCCACTTTGGCCAGGCTGGTCTCGAACTCCTAGCCTCAAGTGATCCACCTGCTTTGGCCTCCCAAAGTGTTGGGATTACAGGCATGAGCCACTGCACCCGGCCAAGACTGAATATTTTTAATGGATCCCAGGGCAAGTGTAAACTGAACAAAAATGCAATGCAATTACAATGAAGCTTTACTCATACTCAAGTGTCTATGATCAGTTGTGACACTTTTGGCAAATCTGGAGGAAAAAAATCTATTGTTGGCTCCCAAGGTCTAAGAGCAAAGCCATGTATTTTAGCAATAACAATCCTCTTTTCAGAAACAGCTCTTAACTTGATTGGTCCCTGGCAGAGAATGAAGTCTGACTTTGGTATGTTCATAACGTTAGGTTCAGAAATAAAAACAACAACAAAAAGAAAGTCTGACTTTGGAACATCGGGTGGCAACATGGCACCATTGCTATAACAAACAGGGGTTATTTGACATCCTAGTCACAGATTTAGACAAACTCAGTGGCATTACATTATTCAGATGGAAGTGAAATATATGGCTCCAGAGAAAGTAGACCCTGAAAACACAAGTAAATTGAGTTAACAACTGATTTTCATTCCCAACTTGCCTATGTATTTTGCTCTGCCATCCTCCTTCAATCTCTATTTATGACTCATGGGGAGTTTCTTATTATTAATTGACCAGAAGGGGAAAAGTTCAAGCCTTATTTACAGGTATTACTGTATAATTTACTGGCACCAGACAGAAATTCACAACTGACACTTTACAGCCCCATCCTGGGTTGACTCTTTAAAAAGCATGTGTGGGAGAGTATGAAGACAAAACCTTTTAATGGTTTATCTTGTCCTCTCTGCCTTGAAGGAGAGATAGCCTTAGGCAAATATCTATGCTTTTCTTTCCTTGAGTAATCACCTTCCCTCCTGGGACTTCTCTGGGTCCTGTCCTAGCATCTGCGGTGGTGCTCAAAGCTGGCAACCTAGTTGGAGCCTCTGTGCGATGAACTAGAGGTTTGTGTGTGACATACTTTCTGTTATGGTGAATCTGGGATCTAACCTTTTGGAAACATCAACACTTAGGGAAGAAATGGTTCCTCTAGGTACACAAAAATGGTACTATTAAATTGGAAGCCAAGACTACCACTTGGATATTTCAGATTCTTCATGTCTTTAAGCAAATAGACCAAAAGTGAGCTGATCTTTATTATTGGTTTAGATGATGAATCCTGGATATTAAGAGAAAAAGAAATACTAGAGACAATGGGATATGAAGCTGTATAGAGAGAAGCCAGAGAAAACAATAGATCTTCAATTTTCAGTGTTAAAAATTAATGGCATTTTAATTTTGACTACCATGGAGTAACAGGAGCCAGATTAATCCTCCAATGTTAAAGAACTGGAAACATTAGATGACAAGCAGTATAGAACAATAATCTTTGAGAAAAGGGAAACAAAAGAAGCCCCCTACAATCACCCCAGTTTATTGTTTAAAGAGAGGGCTTCCAGGCTATAGTAGTGAGAAGAGGCCCCAAACAGACCCTGAAAGTAGTGCTGAGCTGAAAAGACAGAATTCAGAGTTAAGAAAGGCAAAACAGCTAGATTTCTGGGTGTAACTTCAGGAAAAAGAGTGCTGCACAAAAAAACAAACAAACAAACAAATAAAAAAATGGGCTCCAAAGATCTGTCCAGGTCCAGGAGTCTGCTTTAGTCTATGGCAGAGTATTGATCTGCACATGGAGATTGTGGAGGAAACTACATAAAGCCTCAGAAATTATCAACGGAAGGGAATAGGTGGACTTTTCCCTGGAGATCCAAGGGATAGGAAATCTTTCATGTTCTAATCAATCAGAGGGGAAAGATTCCTGATTAAGTAGGGAATTGAGTAGACTCCTTATACGGTTATTACCTCAGCAGTGGAATTGCATAAGTCCTCAGAGGAACAGCTGCTCTGGACCTGCCCTAACAAAGTTTGGGAAAAGAGACTTAAAAGGGTAAAATTGTTTACAAGTAATTTAGCAGAATCCTAGAACAAAATCTAATAATATCTAAGGAGATTCAGCAAAATCCAACAGCAACTACAATGTTTGGAATTCAGTCAAAAATTTGCCATACAAAGATACTACTACATACCCACTAGCATGGCAAAAAATTAAAACTGTAAAAAAAAATTAACTCTTTTCAATACTTTTATTGTTGCTAGTGGGGTTAGCACTGTTATTCTGTGTGTTTATTGAGAATATGGCAAATAAGCAAGTATGACATAGTCTAATTATATTGTCCTTCATAGCCTTAAGAACTAGGATTATCAGCAGTGTAAAGGATATATTGATGTGAAATAGAAGCACTACAGATGTAAGACTGCTCTAACTCTGAATTGAAAATATAAATATGAGCTCATAATATATTTTGTTTGAAAAAATAATCCCTACTGTGTTCACTGAAAAGGCCTGGAAGTAGTCACCCTAATAGAACTAAAAACTCACTAAAAAAAAAACAACTAAAAAGAGCCTTGGCTAGTGCTATTATTTTGCTGTGTCCTCATCCTAATCTCAGCTTGAGTTGTAGCTCCCATAATTCCCAAGTTTTGTGGGGGAGATAAGGTGGGAAATTGAATTGTGGAGCGGTTTCCCCCATACTATTCTCATGGTAGTGAATAAGTCTCACAAGATGTGATGGTTTCATAAGGGCAAACCCCTTTTGCTTGGTTGTCATTTCTCTCTTGTCTGCCACCATGTAAGATGTGCCTTTTGCCTTTTGACTTCTGCCATGATCAGGAGGCCTCCCCAGCCATGTGGAACTGTGAGTCCATTAAACCTCTTTTTCTTTATAAATTACTCAGTCTTGTATATGTCTTTATCAGCAGTGTGAAAACGAACTAATACAGCTAGTTCTAAGTGCAAGACAGCAAAAGTACAAAATGAGTGTGGAACGCCTTGTCATACCAAGTAGCAAAGAAACCATCAAAGGTTATTAAGATCATGTCAACAGGACTCACACCATTTAGAACATTGGCCAAGAAGAGCATCAATAGGAATAATAGCTGCATGCCAGTCGTGGTGGCTCATGCCTGTAATCCCAGCACTTTGGGAGGCCGAAGCAGGTGGATCGCATGAGGTCAGGAGTTTGAGACCAGCCTGCCCAATATGGCAAAACCCCATCTCTATTAAAAATACAAAAAATTAGCTGGGCATGGTGGCACGTGCCTGTAGTCCCAGCTACTCATGAGGCTGAGGCAGGAGAATCACTTGAACCTGGGAGGCAGAAGTTGAAGTGAGCTGAGATCCCGCCAGTGTACTCCAGCCTGGGTGACAGAATGAGACTTCAAGTCAAAAAAAAAAGAAAAAAAAAAAAAAAAGAAAAGTAATGAAAGACAATAACAACCCTAAAAAGGTTCACCCAGAAATCAAATCCTTCAGAAATGATATAATTTGTTCAACTACAGAGTTTACATAATTTTTTAAAACCTTAAAGATATACCATTTTAGGAAAATAAATTTCAATTAGTTTATATGAATGTTTAATAATAGTTAATTGTTATTACTACATGAAAAAATCTTGGTTATATTTGCCTCTTTTTAATGAATTTCAATTAATTAATGTATTTTAGTCATTTTTTTGCCCTTGTCCACATAAAGTCAGAGTCAAAATATTCTAGTTTTGTTTTAGAGCACATGCCATTATTACTTACCATAAGAAGAAATACTGCTGCTGCTCCTAATATTTATCAAAAAGGAAGGAAGGAGGGAAGAAAGTAAGGAAGGAGGAAGGAAGGAAGGAAGGAAGGAAGGAAGGAAGAAGGGAGGGAGGGGGGGAGGAAGGAAGGGAAGAAGGCATTTGGTTTTTGTGTTCTTTCTGAACAGCATGATCTAGGAAGCTCTATGTCACTAGAAATGGCAGAACTTTACCGTATATGAGTCGGAGGGCCTGTATTCTACTTAAAAATAGTTTTTTACAAAATATTTTTAGAGTTTGAGGTGAAAAAGGGAAAAAAAAAATGAACTGCTTTTTTGTATCACTTTCAGACTTGTAAAACATTTTGACTGGTAATATGTTTCCATTTTCACAAAAATACTTTATTTTTTTGAGGGGAAGTGGGAATGAAAAAGCATAAGGAAGAAAGTTATAGAGGAGGCAGAAGAAAAAGGAATAATGATAAGCACAGGAAGGGAGAGTGGGATTATTTTTCTCAAGAAATTTGCATTGTGCCAGAAATTTCAGAAGGAATCAAGTCTCCAGCCTTAAGACATAAAACATTAATGGGAAAGATTAACATAATACCATTATATTTTCAAAGTCCCAGTCAAATCCATCAGTGAAATGCACGTTCCTATTGTGCATGTATTATAATAGGTACATTTTTGTAATTATTAAGTTCTTTAAATAAAATTATTTCCTTCTACTTTTCCATTCCAAAAAATTTCATTTATTACATGTAAAAAAATGCAAAAACATATATAGAAAACACTGATTCTCTTTTAGCCCCAACACTGAGGTAACCAAGGTCATCGACCTGGTGACCACCCTCACTTCTCCCTTTACATATAAAAGCATGCAAAGGCAATTTGAAGTTTTTGTTTGTTTGCTGTTTCAAACATCAAATATACTATAAATATTATGCTGGAACTTACTTTATTCACTTAGCAGTACATCACGGACCTCTCATGTCAATAGATAGAAATCTAAATCTTTTTTTAAACAGTCACTTAATAATATTCCATTGTAAGAGCTTACCGCATTTAAATATTGCCCTATTAATAGACAATTATATTGTTTCCATATTTTTACTACCATAATTAATGCCACAATAGAGGTTTCTTAATGTGGCCTTAAATAATGATACACATATATGTATATATGTATATCTATGTATATATGTATATCTATGTATATATGTATATCTATGTATATATGTATATATGTATATATATGTGTGTACATATATGTATGTGTGTATATATGTATGTGTGTATATGTGTATGTATATACACATATATACATATATATACACACATATAGGAAAGCCATTTAAAAGTGGAGTTGGCAGGTCAAAGAGAATATATATTTAAAATTATAATGTCAATTAAATTGACAGCTTTCTTTCCAAAATGTTTGCAATTTGTATTCCCACTAACAATATATTACAGTGTCCATTTTCCCATTTATGTCTTATCAATAATGAATATTATAACCCTTTTTAATTTTTGCCATCAGATAGGAAAGATTGTAAATTATCAAAAGAACTGTTCTGCAGAGTTTTCCTCAAATTGAATTCACAGTCCATCTGTTTAGGTCTCTGGCATCTATAGCTGGCTTGCTTCATAAGGTCAGCATGTAGACTGGACTTAAGCAGTGGTTTTCTTTGCCATACTCTGAGGTCCCAGATTGACTACAGGAGACTGTATCATTGGAATTGAACTACCAAAAAAAAAAGCATGTTATATAGGTTAATACCACCATTGTCATATATGAAAGATACCTTGATATTCACTGGAAACAAAATAATAGAAACACAAATCTGAGGGGTTGAAGGAGGTATCCAATGCTTAAATCTTAACTATAAAATCTCTACCAATTTATTATTTCACCTCTGCTTAAATTCCTCTAATGATGGAGAACATACAAAAGCAGACAGCCTATTCCATAATAATAAAGCTAACTTTTATTGAACGTTTATTCTGTACCAGACAGAATTGTAAGTGCCCGGCAGGAAGTATCTCATTTAATCCTCACAAAAACCCAATGGGGGAGGATTTACTGCTATACCTATTTCACAGAATAAACCAAGGCACAGATCACACAACAGGCGAGTGGTTGTATTGGATTTGAAGTCAATGGGAAGCCATACTCAACCTCTACACCCTACTGCCTCCCAGAGGCAGGTTTAGAAAACTGTGAATGCTAACTCTACAAAGCCCAACATTTCTTCCTGTAGCTTTGTTGCATTGCTCTTACTTCTACTGTGCTGGTTTCCAAGAATTCTCTTTAAACCTTTTCATATGAAAATACTACCAATATTTGCAAATAGCGATGAGATTATCTATTTGTCTTTAATTCTAGAAATAAAAGTGTGTTTAATGGAAGCCTAAGAAAAATCAGCTCATATAATCCACCCAATGGCAAGAGAGAGAAAAGATAAGTGACCAAATCTCTCACTTATTGCAGACCCCAAATCAAGCTAGCTATGAGTCTTTATAGGAAATAGGGCTAAAAATTTCAGGAGGAGGAACCAAGTCTCTAGTCTTAAGACATAAAACATTAATGGGCAAGATTAACATAAAACCATTATATTTCCAAAGTCCCAGTCAAATCCGTCAGTGAAATGCATGTTCCTAAAAGGACTTCCAAGAATACCTCAAATACCAAAGGATTAAGTTCCTTTAGTAGTACAATGACAAATGAGAGTACGGCACTTATAAGAGACGAGTTTAATAATGTTCCAGTTAGAGGAATTCAAAGATAATGGAGGGTACAATCATAAAATTAAAACAACCAAAATTTCCACATTTATCACAAGAGAATGGATTCCGTAGAAACACAAATAGAAAACAAACAAAACTAGACGGCATAATAGAAGTAAAGTGTGCCTGTGATGAACATCTGGTATGTCAGTCAAAGATTCAGCAAGAATACACTAATGTAAGGCTGACCTTACATATGTAAGGACTCTCTCTGTCCCTCTTTCTCTCTCTCTCTTTATCAACATATGCTTTTTGCTCTTAAAATACCTCATATTTTCCATTTATAATCTCTTTAGTCACAGAACTATTTCTTCTCACTTTTTTCTCTATCCTCTGCACTCTCAGAAAAGAGAATAAAATTAACATTTTTCTTAAAATCCAGGCCACATTAACATTGTAGCTCTTTTATTTTGCTAAATTAATTTGTACACATGTGAGGTCAAGAGCTCATGGAGTTTTATTCCTGCAACTGCCTTGCATTTTTTCACTACTTATTTTTCAATGCATTCATCGTCACTTATTTACATTCAAGATAACAGCCTAACCTATATTGCAGTCTCGCATTGCAATAATTTAGAACTAAACACTAAACATTCCTTCCAAACACTAAAATAAAAACTACAAAGGAGGAGTTTTGTTAGGTGATTATGGACTTTGTGTGTGTGTATTCCATTTATCTGTAATTTGTAAAAAAATTTATATATTTATAAAAATTTGGTTTTATTTATTTTTAAGTAGTGGACTCTTAAGATAATTGTTAAATCTATCTGAATATCCCTTTTATTGGTTTGCTTTCAACTTGATTATTAATTATTAATTGAATAAATTGAAGACAATCTAACCAGATACTATCACTTTGGAGATTTTGAAATATTTTGTTTTCTAAATTTAAGTGAAGTAAATAAGCTTTTTAAAAATATGGACTTTAATGAAAAATAATATATGTATTTTCAACTTCTGAACCACTATGCTACAGATAAAACATAACCATTGATGTATCTATTTATTTCATAAATTTTAAACAATTGTTTTGTAGAACATATAATCGAGAATTGGCTAGCTTGAGACAAACATTTTAAATATACTTAGAGAATAACTTTTTTCCTCTTTGCATCAGAGAATGCTAAGGTTAAAAAGACTTACAATTTTCAAAAGTTGTGCTATTCTTATTACTTGGGATCCTTTTTGTCAAGTCTTTTACCTATTCTTCTATTGGCTGTAAGGATTTTACTTAATGCTTTGTAAAAAAAATTTAATGTATACTTTGGAAAACTTGCCATATTTACTAAAGTTGATGTATTAGTTCATTTTCATGCTGCTGATAACTGGGAAGAAAAAGAGGTTTAATTGGACTTACAGTTCCGCATGGCTGGGGAGGCCTCGGAATCATGGTGGGAGGCAAAAGGCACTTTTTACATGGTGGCAGCAAGACAAAAATGAGAAAGATGCAAAAGCAGAAACCCCTGATAAAACCATCAGATCTCATGAGACTTATTCACTACCATGAGAACAGTATGGGGGAAGCCACCCCCATGATTCAAATTATCTCCCACTCAGTCCCTCCTGTAACATGTGGGAATTATGGGAGTACAACTCAAGATGAGATTTGGGTGGGGACACAGAGCCAAACCATATCATTCTGCCCCTGGCCCCTTCAAATCTCATGTCCTCACATTTCAAAACGAAGCACGCCTTCCCAACAGTCCCCCAAAGTCGTAACTCATTTCAGCATTAAGCCAAAAGTCCACAGTCCAAAGTCTTATCTGAGACAAGACAAGTCCCTTCTGCCTATGAACTTGTAAAATCAAAAGCAAGCTAATTACTTCCTAGATACAATGGGGGTACAGGCATTGGGTAAATACAGCCATTCCAAAGGGGAGAAATTGGCCAAAACATAGGGGTTACAGGGCCCAGGCAAGTCCAAAATCCTGCAGGGCAGTCAAATTTTAAAGCTCCAGAATGAATCTCCTTTGACTCCAGGTCTCACATCCAGGTCATGCTAATGCAAGACCATGTTCCCATGGTCTTGGGCAGCTCCACCTCTGTGGTTTTGCAGGGTACAGTCTCCCTCTTGGCTGCTTTCACAGGCTGGTTTTGAGTGTCTGTGGCTTTTCCAGGCGCACAGTGCAAGCTGCCAGTGGATCTACCATTCTGGGGTCTGGAGGACGGTGGCCCTCTTCTCACAGCTCCACTAGGCAGTGTCCCAGTAGGGACTCTGTGTGGGGGCTCCAACCCCACATTTGCCTTCCTCACTGCCCTAGTGGAGGTTTTCCATGAGAGCCTCACCCCTGCAGCAAAATTCTGCCTGGGGCATCCAGGCGTTTCCATACATCTTCTGAAATCTAGGTGGAGGTTCCCAAACCTAACTCTTCACTTCTGGGTACCCGCAGGCTCAACACCATGTCAAAGCTGCCACTTTGGGGCTTCCACCCTCTGAAGCCATGGCCCAAGCTCTACGTTGACCCCTTTTAGCCATGGCTGGAGTGGCTAGGACACAGGGCACCAAGTTCCTAGGCTACACACAGGTTGGGGACTCTGGGTCTGGCCCATGAAACCACTTTTTACTCCTAGGTCTCCAGGCCTGTGATGGGAAGGGCTGCCGTGAAGACCTCTGACATGCTCTGGAGACATTTTCCCCATAGCCTTGGGGATCAACAGTGGGTTTCTTGTTACTTACGCAAATTCTGCAGCTGGCTTGAATTACTCCTCAGAAAATGGGATTTTCTTTTCTGTGACATTGTCAGGCTGCAAATTTTCCAAACTTTTGTGCTCTGTTTCTCTTTTAAAACTGAATGCCTTTAACAGCACTCAAGTCACCTCTTGAATGCTTTGCTGCTTAGAAACTTCTGCCAGATACCCTAAATCATCTCTCTCAAGTTCAAAGTTCTACAAATCTCCAGGGAAGGGACAAAATGCTGCCAGTCTCTTTGCTAAAACATAACAAGTCACCTTTGCTCCAGCACCCAACAAGTCTCTCATCTACATCTGAGACCACTTCAGCCTGAATTTCATTGTCCATATCATAATCAGCATTTTTGTCAAAGCCATTCAATAAATCCTAGGAGGTTCCGAACTTTCCCACATTTTCCTGTCTTCTTCTGAGTCCTCCAAACTGTTCCAACCTCCTCCCATTATCCAGTTCCAAAGTTGCATCCACATTTTTGGGTATCTTTTCAGCAACGCCCCACTCTGCTGGTACCAATTTACGGTATTAGTTCGTTTTCACACTGCTGATAGTGACATACCCAAGACTGGGAAGAAAAAGAAGTTTAATTGGACTTACAGTTCCACATGGCTGGGGAGGCCTCAGAATCGCGTGGGAGGCGAAAGGCACTTCTGATATGGTGGCAGCAAGAGAAAAATGAGGAAGATGCAAAAGTGGAAACCCCTGATAAAACCATCTCAGATCTCATGAGACTTATTCATTACCACGAGAACAATATGGGGGAAAGCACCTCCACGATTCAAATTATCTCCCACCGGGTCCCTCCCACAACACATGGGAATTACAGAAGCTACCATTGAAGCTGAGATTTGAGTGGGGACACAGAGCCAAACCATATCAGCTGAGCACATGCATATAGTGTGATCCAGCAATTAATTCTTCTCATAGTTTTATACTCAGCAGAAATATGTGTGCATGTGTGTCACCAAAAGACATGAACAAGAATGTTTATAACAACACTGTTCATAATAGTAAAATTGGAAACTAAATGTCAATAATAGTAAGTAAATAACATTTAGGTGAAAATAATCAATTGCTATTGAAAGTGGAGATATAGCAGCTAGGGGCATAAGGGTGTTTGGAGGGTATTGGTAATGTTCTGTTTCTTAATCTAGGTGCTGGTTAAACAGGCGTGTTCAATTTGTGAAAATCTGTCAATCCATACAATCTATTTACAATCCACATAATCTATTTTTGACATATACATCATAAATCCTTAAAGATCATCTGGTACAAACCATTTCTTCAGGGATTTACAAATTACTCACTTATAAAACTATGAAGATTTGTTGCCCATTTTGCAAACTGAAACTCATATGTATTAAATAGAGATAACTTTCCTGTGTTTAAAGAGAATGGATGGGGTGACTGAGTGTCTATCTGGCTTTGGCTTTAACTTTTAGGTAAAGATTTATGCAGTCAACTTTCCAAGGTTTTAAAGCTAGATCTGCATTCAAATCCTGAGCTTACTACTTACTATCTACATTTCATTACCTGAAAAATGGGGGTAATAATAGTTAATTTGAAGGTTATTCAAAAAGTTAAAGATAATGTTTGCAAAATGTCTGCCACAGGTGGGCAATCAATAAAGAGTAGGCATTAATTTTAGAGAGTCTCACCCAACAAAGAATAGGCCATAAAGAATGTAGCCGGAGTGTACTAGTGAAGCAGAGAAATGTTTTCTTTCAAATGGAATCTAAAAACAGAAAAAAAGTACACCTACTAACACATGTGTTTAAACCAAAATTAGATCACCCAAGTAGAAAAGACAAGATTACACCACCCTCCTATCATTTATTATTTGGGAAGAGGAGGAAACTAGGGGGCATAAATATTTCCAACATATTTTCTTCCACTGAAAACAAATTATATGAAGCAGAGAACTGACATGTACATTGTTTTGAACTAATAAGTACTTTCTCTAGAAAAAGAACATTGTTTTAGAACAACAGGGTTTTTAAAAGTTATTTTTATTTGTGGTAAATACTCATAATATAAAAATTACCATCATAACCATTTTTAAGTGTACAGTTCAGTGGCATTAAATACACTCATACTGTTGTGCAAATATCACCATCATCCATCTCCAGAACTCTCCATCTTGTAAAACTCTGTACTCATTAAACGAGAATTTCTCATTCCCCCTCTACCCAGACCCTGCCAACTACCATTCTACTTTCTGCCTGTATAAATTTGGCTACTCTACGTACCTAGTGTAAGTGAAATCACAATGTTTCTCCTTGTGTGACTGGCTTATTTTACTTAGCATAATGTCTTCAAGGTTCGTCCATATTGTATCATGTCAGAATTTCCTTCTTCTTTAAGATTAAATAATATTGCACTGCTTGTTTATACCACATTTTGTTTATTCATCCATCCATGGACATTTGGGTTGTTTTTACCACTTGGCTATTGTGAATAATGCTGCTGTCAACATGAGCATACAAATACCTCTTCAAGCTCCTGATTTCAATTATTTGGGGTATATACCAAGAAGTGGAATTGCTAAATTATATGATAATTCTATTTTTAATTTCTTAAGAAACTGCCACACTGTTTTCCAAAGCAGTTGTACCATTTTACGTTCCCACCAACAAAGCATAAGGGTTCCAATTTCTTCACATTCTCACCAACACTTATTTTCTGTTCATTTTTATATCAGCCATCCTAATAGGTATGAGGTGGTATTTCTTTATGGTTTTAATATGTATTTCTAAAGATTTGTGTTGTTGAGCATCTCTTCACGGACTTATTGGCCATTTATATATCTAGTTTGGAGGAATGTCTATTTAAGTTCTTTGCTCATTTTGGAATTAAATTGCTTGGGTTTTTTGGTTGTTGAGTTTTAGGAGTTCTCTATATATTCTGGATATTAATTTCTTATGAAATAGATGATTTGTAAATATTTTCCTTTTGGTTGTCTTTTTACTCTGTTGATAGTTGTCTATTGATGCACAAAATTTTTACATTTTCATGAAGTTCAATTTTTTTTTCTTATACCAGGATAGGGGCTTGCGATGTTGCCCAAGCTAGTCTTGAACTCCTGGGCTCAAGTGATCCTTGCAGTTTGGCCTCCAAAAGCACTGGCATTACAGGCATAAGCACCACACCTGGCCATGAAATTCAATTTCTGTTTCTCTTTTTTTTTTTTGAGATGGAGACTTGCTCTGTCACCCAGGCTGGAGTACAGTGGTGTGATCTCCATTCACTGCAACATCTGCCTCCTGGGTTCAAGCGATTCTCCTGCCCCAGCCTCCTGAGTAGCTGGGATTACAGGCATGCACCACTGTGCCCAGCTAATTTTTCTGTATGTTTAGTAGAGACGGGGTTTCGCCATGTTGGCCAGGCTGGTCTTGAACTCCCGACCTCAGGTGATCTGTCTGCCTGGGCCTCCCAATTTGTCTTTTTGTTATTGTTATTGCCTGTGCCTTTGGTGTCATATCCAAGAAATAATTGCCAAATCCAATGTTGTGAAACTCTTGCCCTGTGTTTTCTAACAGTTTTCCAGTTTTAGGTCTTACATTAGCTGGTGGATCCAGTTTGAATTAATTTTTGTATATGATGTTAGATAAGGATCCAGCTTCATTCTTTTGGATGTGGATATATCCAGTTTTCCCAGCCCCACTTCTTTAGAAAGACTGTCTTTTCCCTATTGAATGGTCTTGACACCCTTGTCTAAAATCATTTGACAATATATGCCATGATTGTTTTGGAACTGTCTATTCTATTCCATTGGTCTATATGTCTGTTTTTGTGCCCCACTGTTTTGATTCCTGTAGCTTTGTAGTAAGTTTTGAAATCAGGACATATTCTTTATTCTTTTTTTGCAAGATTGTTTTGGCTATTTGGGGTCACTTGAGATTCCATTTGAATTTCACAATGGGTTTTTCTATTTCTGCAAAAAATAAGTCATCAGGATATTGACAAAGATTGCATTAAATCTGTAGATGATTTTAGGTAGTAGTTACATCTGCACAATATTAAATTTTTAGATTTATTTATGCTTTCCACTTATTTATATTTTCTTTAATTTATTTTAGAAAGTCTTTTTAGTTTTCAGTGTACAACCTCCTTATCCTTGGTTAATTCCTGTCTTTATTCTTTTTAGTGCTATTGTAACTGGAACTGTTTTCTTACCTTTTTTTTTTAGATTTTTCATTGTTAGTGTATAGAAATGCAACTGATGTATGTTTACTTTGTATCCTGTTATTTTGCCGAATTTCTTAATTAATTCTAATATTTTTGTGGAATTTTTTGTTTTCTACATATAAGACCATATTATTTGCAAACAGAGATCATTTTACTTCTTCTTTTCCATTTGGATGCTTTATTTCTTTTTCTTATCTAATTGCTCTGGCTAGGACTTCCAGTACCATGTTGAATAGAAATGGTGAAATTAAGCATTCTTGCCTTCTTCCTGCTTTTAGAGGAAAAGCTTTCAGTGTTTTATCACTGAATATGATATTTGCTGTGGGTTTTTCATATGTGACTTTTATCATTTTGAGGTAGCTCTTTTCCATTCCTACTTTTTTGTGTTTTTGTCATAAAAGAGTGTTGATTTTTGTCAAATAATTTTTCTGCATCAATTTAGATGATCAGGTTTTTTCCCTTTCATTCTGTTAATGTGGTGTAATACTTTGATCAATTTTCATATTTTAAGCCATCCTTGCATTCCAGGAATAAATCCCACTTGATGAATAATCCTTTTAACATGCTGCTGAATTTGGTTTGCTAGTATTTTATAGAGGATTTTTGTATCAATATTCACAAAGGATATTGATCTATAGTTTTCTTGTAATGTAATTTTCTGGCTTTGGTATTGGGGCAATTTTGGCCTCATAAAATGTGTAGAGAGTGTTTCTTTCTCTTCAATTTTTTTGGAAATGTTTGAGAATGATTGGTGTTAGTCCTTCTTTAAGTGTTCGGTAAGATTTACCAGTGAACCCATCAGGTTCAGGGTTTTTCTTTGTTGAGATATATTTAATTACTGATTTAATCTACTAACTAGTTATAGGTCTATTCAGATTTTTTACTTCTTTGTGGCTTAGTGGTGATAGGGTTTGTATTTCTAGTAATAGGTCCATTTTATAGGCTTTTCAGTTTGTTGGCATATAATTGCTAAAAGTATTCCTTTTTGTTTCTATGGAATTAGTAGTAACATTTCCACTTTATTTCTGATTTTAGTAATTTGAGAATTTGAGTCTTCTCTCTTTTTTCTTAGACTATTTTGTCTCATATTAGCATAGTCACTCTTAATCTTTCTTGATTAATAGCTAAATATTTGTCAATTTGGTTGATCTTTTCAAAGAACCTATTAGCTTCATTGATTGTTCTCTATTTTTTTTACTCTGTACTTTATTTAACTCTGCCCTAATCTTTATTATTTCGTTTCTTCTGCTGGCTTTGGGTTTATGTTGTTCTTTTTCTAGTTCCTTAAATTGTAAAGTTAGGTTGTTGATTTGAGATCTTTCTTGTTTTTTAATGTGAGCATTTATAGCTATATTTTTTTTCCTTAGCACTGTTTTCACTGTGTCCTATAAGATTTGGTATGTTATTTTTATTTTCACTTGTCTCTTAGTATTTTGTATTTCCCTTATAATTTAGTCTTTGATCCAGTGGTTAAGAGTATTTTGTTTAACTTCCACAAATTTGTAAATTTTACAGTTTATCTTTCATTATTGATTTCTAATTTTGCGCTGATGAGGTCAGAGAAGATACTTTGTATGATATCTATCTTTTTAAACCTATTGAGACTTAATTTGTCTCATGTGGTCTACCTTGGAAAATATCCCATATGCACTTAAGAATATGTATTGTGTGTTGTTAAGTAGAGTGTTCTGTATATGTGTTAGATCTAGTTGGATTATTGTGTTGTTCAAGTCCTCTATTTCTTTACTTATGTTCTGTCAGGGTGTTCTTTTTTTTTTTTCTTTTTCGAGACAGCGTCTCACTCCATTCCCCAGGCTGGAGTGCAGTGGCACAATCTCGGCTCACTGCAGTCTCTGCCACCTGGGCTCCAGCAATTCTCCTGCCTCAGCCTCCCAGGTAGCTGGGATTACAGGCACGCGCCACCACTCCTGACTAATTTTTGTATTTTTAGTAGAGATGGGGTTTCACCATGTTGGCCAGACTGGTCTCGAACTCCTGATCTCAGGTGATCCACCTGCCTCAGCCTCACAAGGTGCTAGGATTACAGGCATAAGCCACCATACCTGGCCTTCTGTCAGGGTGTTCTATCAATACTGAGGGGGGGGTATTGCAATATCCAGCTATTATTGTGGAACTGTCTATTTCTCCTTTCGATTTTGTTGATTTTTTCTTCATATTTTGATGATCTATTATTGGGTACAAAAATGTTTGTAATTGTTGTATCTTTTGCTGTATTGAAGCTTTCATTTATGAATGATGTCCGTTTTTGTTACTGTAGTTTTTTTGGATTTAAATTCTATTTTGTCTGAAATTAGCATAGTCACCCTTAATCTCTCTTAGTTACTAGTTGCATGGTACATGGAAAGAAAATATCCTTTTCCATTACTTCACTTTCAACCTATTTGTGCATTTGGATCTAAATTGAGTCTCTTATATTCAACATATATTTTGGTCATGTTTTTTAAAATCCATTCTTCCAATTTCTGTCTTTTGATTGGACAGTTTAATCAGTTTACATTTAAAGTAATTTCTTTTTTGTTTTGTTTTTTCACTTTTTTTTATTATTATATTTTAAGTAGGGCATACTTATACTTTAAGTTCATGGCATCAATCACCTGCCTCTCTACCAAGATAGTTATCCAAAGATGGATAGATTGCAAAACTTTTCTCCCATTCTGTAGGTTGCTTGTTCTCTCTGATGATAGTTTATTTATTTATTTATTTATTTATTTATTTATTTATTTATTTTTCTGAGATGGAGTCTTGCTCTGTCACCCAGGTTGGAGTGCAGTGGTGTGAGCTCGGCTCACTGCAAGCTCTGCCTCCCATGTTCATGCCATTCTCCTCCCTCAGCCTCCTGAGTAGCTGGGACTACAGGCGCCCACCATCACGTGCAGCTAATTTTTTGTATTTTTAGTAGAGACAGGGTTTCACCGTGTTAGCCAGGATGGTCTTGATCTCCTGACCTTGTGATCTGCCCACCTCGGGCTCCCACAGTGCTGGGATTACAGGCGTGAGCCACAGTGCCTGGCAATATTTTCTTTTGCTGTGCAGAAGCTCTTTAGTTTAATTAGATCCCATTTGTCCACTTTGGCTTTTGTTGCCATTGCTTTTGGTGTTTTAGTCATGAAGTCTTTACCCATGCCTATGTCCTGAATGGCATTACCTAGGTTTTCTTCTAGGGTTTTTACTGTTTTAAGTCTTATGTTTAAGTCTTTGATCCATCTTGAGTTGATTTTTACATAAGGTGTAAGGAAGGAATCCAGTTTCAGCTTTCTGCATATGGCTAGCCAGTTTTCCCAACACCATTTATTAAATAGGGAATCCTTTACCCATTGCTTGTTTGTGTCAAGATTTGTCAAGGATCAGATGGTTGTAGATGTGTGGTGTTATTTCTGAGGCCTCTGTTCTGTTCTGTTCTATTGGTCTACATATCTCTTTTGGTACCAGTACCACGCTGTTTTGGTTACTGTAGCCTTTGTAGTATAGTTTGAAGTCAGGTAGCATGATGCCTCCAGCTTTGTTCTTTTTGCTTAGGATTGTCTTGGCTATGCGGGCCCTTTTTTGGTTCCATATGAAATTTAAAGTAGTTTTTTCCAATTCTGTGAAGAAAGTCAATGGTAGCTTGATGGGGATAGTATTGAATCTATAAATTACTTTGGGCAGTATGGTCATTTTCATGATATTGATTCTTCCTATCCATGAGCATGGAATGCTTTTCCATTTGTTTGTGTCCTCTCTTATTTCCTTAAGCAGTGGTTTGTAGTTCTCCTTGAAGAGGTCCTTCACATCCCTTCTAAGTTGAATTCCTAGGTATTTTATTCTCTTTGTAGCAATTGTGAATGGGAAATCACTCATGGTTTGGCTCTCTGTCTGTTATTGGTGTATAGGAATGCTTGTGATTTTTGCACATTGATTTTGTATCTTGAGACTTTGCTGAAGTTGCTTATCAGCTTAAGAAGATTTGGGGCTGAGACTATGGGGTTTTCTAAATATACAGTTATGTCATGTGCAAACAGAGACAATTTGACTTCCTCTTTTCCTAACTGAACGCCCTTAATTTCTTTCTCTTGCCTGATTGCCCTGGCCAGAACTTCCAATACTCTGTTGAATAGAAGTGGGGAGCAGGGCATCCTCGTCTTGTGCCAGTTTTCAAAGGGAATGCTTCCAGTTTTTGCCCATTCAGTATGATATTGGCTGTGGGTTTGTCATAAATAGCTCTTATAATTTTGAGATACGTTCCATCAATACCTAGTTTATTGAGAATTCTTAGCATGAAGTGGTGTTAAATTTTGTCAAAGGCCTTTTCTGCATCTATTGAGATAATCATGTGGTTTTTGTCATTGGTTCTGTTTATGTCATGGATTACATTTATTCATTTGCATATGTTGAACCAACCTTGCATCTCAGGGATGAAGCTGACTTGATCATGGTGGATAAGCTTTTTGATGCGCTGATGGATTCAGTTTGCCAGTATTTTATTGAAGATTTTCGCATCGATGTTCATCAGGGATACTGGCATAAAATGTTCTTTTTTGTTGTGTCTCTGCCAGGTTTTGGTACCAGGATGATGCTGGCCTCAAAAAAATGAGTTAGGGAGGAGTCCCTCTGTTTCTATTGTTTGGAATAGTTTCAGAAGGAATGGTACCAGCTCCCCTTTGTACCTCTGGTAGAATTCGGCTGTGAATCCCTCTGGTCCTGGACTTTTTTTGGTTGGTAGGCTATTAATTACTACCTCAATTTCAGAACTTGTCATTGGTCTATTCAGGGATTCAACTTCTTCCTGGTTTAGTCTTGGGAGGGTGTATGTGTCCAGGAATTTATCCATTTCTTCTAGATTTTCAGTTTTTTTCTTTTTTCTTTTTTCTTTTTTTTTTTTTTTTTTTTTTTGCTTAGAGGTGTTTATAGTATTCTCTGATGGTAGTTTTTATTTCTGTGGGATCAGTGGTGATATTCCCTTTATCATTTTTTATTGCATCCATTTGATTCTTCTCTTTTTTCTTCTTTATTAATATCCTAGTGGTCTATCTAATTTGTTGATCTTTTCAAAAAAAACAGCTCCTGGAGTCATTGATTTTTTTGAAGAGTTTTTCATGTCTCTATCTCCTTCAGTTCTGCTCTGATCTTACTTATTTCTTGTCTTCTGCTTGCTTTTGAGTTTGTTTGCTCTTGCTTCTCTAGTTCTTTTAATTGTGATGTTAGGGTGTTGATTTTAGATCTTTCCTGCTTTCTCTTGTTAGCATTTAGTGCTATAAATTTCCTTCTACATACTGCTTTAAATGTGTCCCAGAGATTCTGGTACATTGTGTCTTTGTTCTCATTGGTTTCATTGAACATCTTTATTTCTGCCTTTATTTTGTTATTTACCCAGTAGTCATTCAGGAGCAGGTTGTTCAGTTTCCATGTAGTTGTGCGGTTTTGAGTGAGTTTCTTAATCCTGAGTTCTAATTTGATTGCACTGTGTCTGAGAGACTGTTATGATTTCCATTCTTTTGCATTTGCTGAGGAATGTTTTACTTCCAATTATGTGGTCAATTTTAGAATAAGTGCAATGTGGTTCTGAGAAGAATGTATAGTCTGTTGATTTGGGGTGGATGTCTATTAGGTTCTGTTGGTCCAGAGCTGAGTTCAAGTCCTGGATATCTTTGTTAATTTTCTGTCTCATTGATCTGTCTAATACTGACAGTGGGGTGTTAAAGTCTCCCACTATTATTGTGTGGGAGTCTGAGTCTCTTTGTAGGTCTCTAAGAACTTGCTTTATGAATCTGGGTGCTCCTGTATTGTGTGCATTTATATTTAGGATAGTTAGCTCTTCTTGTTGCATTGATCCTTTTACCATTATGTAATGCCTTTGTTTGTCTCTTTTGATCCTTGTTGGTTTAAAGTCTGTTTTATCAGAGACTAGGATTGCAACCCCTGCATTTTTTTTTACTTTCAATTTGCTTTGTAAATATTCTTCCATCCCTTTATTTTGAGCCTATGTGTGTCTTTGCACATGAGATGGGTCTCCCGAATACAGCACACTAATGGGTCTTAACTCTGTATCCAATTTGCCAGTCTGTGTCTTTTAATTGGGGCATTTAGCCTATTTACATTTAACGTTAATATTGTTATGTGTGAAATTGTTCCTGTCATTATGATGCTAGCTCATTATTTTGCCCACTGGTTCATGCCATTTTTTCATAGTGTCAATGGTCTTTACAATTTTTATGTTTCTGCAGTGGCTTGTACCAGTTGTTCCTTTCCATGTTTAGTGCTTCCTTTAGGAGTTCCCCTCTCTCTTCTGTCTTGTAGGGTTTCTGCTGAGAGATCTGCTGTTAGTCTGGTGGACTTCCCTTTGTGAGTAACCTGACCTTTCTCTTTGGCTGCCCTTAACATTTTTTCCTTCATTTCAACCTTAGTGAATCTGATGATTATATGTCTTGGGGTTGCTCTTCTTGAGTAGTATCTTTGTGGTGTTCTCTGTATTTCCTGAATTTGAATGTTGGCCTGCCTTGCTAGGTTGGGGAAGTTCTGGATAATATCCTGAAGAGTGTTTTCCAACTTGATTCCATTCTCCTCATCACTTTCAGGTACATCAATCAAATGTAGATTTGGTCTTTTCACATAGTCCCATATTTCTTGGAGGCTTTGTTCATTTCTTTTCACTCTTTTTTCTCTAATCTTGTCTTCTCACTTTATTTCCTTGAGTTGATCTTCAATCTCTGATATACTTTCTTCCACTTGGTCGATTCAGCTATTGATACTTATGTATGCTTCATGAAGTTCTTGTGCTGTGTTTTTCAGCTCCATCAGGTCATGTATGTTTTTCTCTAAACTGGTTATTCTAGTTAGCAATTCCTCTAACCTTTTTTCAAGGTTCTTAACTTCCTTGCATTCGGATAGAACATGCTCCTTTATCTTGGAGGAGTTTATTACCCATCTTCTGAAGCCTACTTCTGTCAGTTCATCAAACTCATTCTCCATCCAGTTCTCTTGCTGGCGAGGAGTTGTGATCCTTTGGAGGAGAAGAGGCATTCTAGTTTTTGGAATTTTCAGCCTTTTTGTGCTGGTTTCTCCCCATCTTCATGAATATATCTACCTTTGGCCTTTGATGTTGGTGACCTTCGGATAGGGTCTCTGAGTGGACATCCTTTTTGTTGATGTTGATACTATTCCTTTCTGTTTGTTAGTTTTCCTTCTAACAGTCAGGCCGCTCTGCTGCAGGTCTGCTGGAGTTTGCTGGAGGTCCACGCCAGACCATTTGCCCGGATATCACCAGCGGAAGCTACAGAACAGCAAAGATTGTTTCCTGTCCCTTCCTCTGGAAGTTTCATCCCAGAGGGTCACCCACCAGCCAGAGCTCTCCTGTATGAGATGTCTGTCAACCCCCGATGGGAGGTGTCTCCCCGTCAGGAGGCACGGGGGTCAGGGACCCACTCGAGGAGGCATTCTGTCCCTTATCAGAGCTCGAATGCTGCACTGGGAGATCTGCTGCTGTATTCAGAGATGTCAGGCAGGGACATTCATGTCTGCTGAAACTGTGCCCATAGCCACCCCTTCCCCCAGGTGCTCTGTCCCATGGAGGTTTTATCTATAAGTCCCTGACTGGGGCTGCTGCCTTTTTTCAGATATGCCCTGCCCAGAGAGGAGGAGTCTAGAGAGGCAGTCTGGCCACAGCGGCCTTGCTGAGCTGCAGTGGGCTCCTCCCAGTTTGAACTTCCAGGCAGCTTTGTTTACACTGTGAGGGGAAAACCGCCTACTCAAGACTTGGCAAAGGCAGATGCCATTCCCCCTACCAAGTTCAAACATCCCAGGTCAAGCTCACACTGCTGTTCTGGCCATGAGAATTTCAAGCCAGTGGATCTTAGCTTGCAGGACTCCATGGGGGTGGTGCCCGCTGAGCCAGACCACTTGGCTCCCTGGCTTCAGCCCCCTTTCCAGGGGAGTGAATGGTTCTGTCTCGCTGGCGCCCGGTGCCACTGGGGTATGAAAAAAAAAACTCTTGCAGCTAGTTCAGTGTCTGCCCGAATGGCCACCCAGTTTTGTGGTTGAAACCCAGGGCCCTGGGTGGTGTAGGCATCAGAGGGAATCTCCTGGTCTGCCAGTTGTGAAGACCCTGGGAAAAGTGCAGTCTCTGGGCCAGAGTGCACCATTCCTCCCGGTACAGTCTCTCACGGCTTCCCTTGAGTAGGGGAGGGAAGTCCCTTGACCCCTTGCGCTTCCCATGTGAGATGACACCCCACCCTGCTTTGGCTCACCTTCCATGGGCTGCACCTACTGTCCAATCAGTCCTAATGACATGAACCGGTTACCTCAGTTGGAAATGCAGAAATCACCCGCCTTCTGCGTTGATCTTGCTGGGAGCTGCAGACTGGAGCTGTTCCTATTCATCCATCTTGCCAGCCTCCAAAAACTTTTAATAATTGGAGAAACTGGCTTTCAAAATGCTTGTATTAATCTGTTCTCACACTGCTATAAAGAACTACCTGAGACTGGGTAATTTATAAAGAAAAATGTTTAGTTGACTCACAGTTTGGCAAGCTATAAAGGAAGCATGGCTGGGAAGCCTCAGGAAAATTACAATCATGGCAGAAAGTGAAGAGGAAGCAAGCACATCTTACAATGGTGGAGCAGGAGAGAAAGAGCTAGAGTGCAAAGGGGGAAGTGCTACTACAAACTTTCAAGCACTAGATCTCATGAGAACTTACTCACTATCAGAAGAATGGCAAGGGGAATATCTGCCCCCATGATTTAATCACCTCCTATCAGGTCCCTCCCAACAATGGGAATTACAGTGCAAGATGAGATTTGGGTGGGGACACAGAGCCAAGCCATATGAACGCTTAAAGAGACAGTTGTAAAATCACGGTGTGTTGCATCTTACCAGATTTCTGAACACCAGTGATTGAGGGATATTGACTGTTAACCAAGCATTGTCATACTATGAATGCTCCCATTTCTCTTTATAATTTTTGAAACATATGTTCATAGGCAAATAAGTTTGATGTTTGCATGTTTTTTGAACTTCATAGAAATGATTTTGCATGTACATATTCTTCAAAACTTTTTTCATCAATATTATGTTTGCGAGATTCTATCATGTTGATTTGTGTAGCTGCAGTTCATTTGCTTTCATTGCTGTCCAGAATCACATTGCTGGATGACATTTTCATGGTCTACAGGTTTTTATTTACAAACTATGCTGTTAGGAACAATCTTCTACAAGTTTGCAGACACATATTTATAATACTTTCTTAGTCTCCTCTAGCTGCTATAACAAAATACCTTAGACTGGGTAATGTATAAACAACGGAAATGTATTGCTGACAGTTCTGGAGGCTGGAAAGTCCAAAATCAAGGCACCAGCAGATTCAGTGTCTGGTGAGGGCTCTCTGGTTCATAGATGGTGTCTTCTATGTGTCCTCACACGGTGGAAGGGCAGTTCTCAAACCTCTTACATAAGAGCACTAACACCATTCATGAAGGTCGAGCCCTCATGACCTAATCACTTCCCAAATGCCGTATGCTTAATACTATCACATTGGGGATTAAGTTTCAACATATGAATTTGGGGGAAACACAGCAGATATATTGTCAAAAGTGAAATTATTGGTTATAAGATATACACATCTTTGCCTTTATTAGAGTTCCAAGTTGTTTTCCAAAATACTTGTGCCAATTTATACTCCTACCCACAGAGTATAACTGTTTCCTTTGTTCCATTCTCTAGGCAATACTCAATATTCTCAGACTTTTTTTTTTTACAATCTGTTGGTATAAAACAATAACTAATTGTGGTATTAATTTGAATTGTCCTAAGGAATTTAGTCTCAGCATTTTTTCATACTTTTATTAGACATTTATGTTTTATTTTCTTGGAATAACTGTTCATGTCTTTTGACATTTTATTAATTTGTATTGTTTTTACCGGTTCGTAAGAGTTTATTATATTTCTGGACAATAATCTTTTGTCAGTTATATGTTACAAATATTTTCTCCCAGTTTGTGGCCTGCCTCTTTACTTTTATGGTGTATTTTGAAGAACAGAAGTTTAATTTTACTTTAGTCAAATTTATCTATCATTTTCTTTATGTGTTGTGCTTTTTATATCTTGTTTGAAAAAAATTACCCTAACTCAAAAGTCATAAAGTAATCTCATGTATTGTCTTGGAAAATTTAAAGTTTTACTTTTCACTTTGAAGTATTTTATTCAGCAGAAGCTGGGTTTTACATATAGTGTGAAATAGACATCTTTTTTAAAAAATATACTTATCTAAATAAGCTAGGACTATTGATTAAATAGTCTAAATATTTCTTCAATGCCACTACTGCATTATATCAAGCTTCTATATATTTGTGTGTCTGTTTATGAGATGTATGCTATGTTCCAATGACTATTTGTCTACTACCACTTATCCAAGTCCATGTTGTCTTAATTGCATTGCTTTTACAATATATCTGGAAATCTAACAGGGTAGTACCACCCCATATCTTGTTCTTTCTTTTCAAAGTCTTCTGTAGTAGTCTGCCTTTTTTTCTTCCATATAAAATGATTACACTTGGAATGATTTCATTTTAAAATCAGCTTTTCATGTTCAGTGAAAATCCCTGTTGGTTTTCATGAATATAGAGATCAGTGTAAGAACCATTGATATTGCTATTATATTGAGTCTCTATCTATAATGCTTTTCAATGGTTTATGCTGTCTTTTATTTCCTCGTATAAAGTTTTAAAAGTTTCTCCAAAACGTTCTTGCACATTTTTTGTTCTATTTGTTCCTGGATACTTTATATTTTTGATGCATTATAAATCCGTCTTTTAAAATTGTATCTTCTAATTATTTGTAACATATATAGAAATAATAAAGTTGGCTTTTAATGTGAATTTTGAACTCCAATAACCCTGTACATTTTCATATTAGTTCTGATAGGTAATTAAACTTTTTGTGTATTTTATGACAAATTTATGATATTTTATTTCTATATTTTCAAAGTTTATACTTTTTATTTATCTACCTTGTCTTAATGCTGATAAGGGATTTCAGTACATTGTTGGAAACAGGTGGTAATAGCAGATATCATTTTCTCATTCCATGTTTTAAAGCACAGTCTTCTAAACTTTCACCATTTAGAATGATGTTTGCAGTCGATGTTTCCAGCTACATTTAAATCATTTTAGGAAGATTCTTTCTATTCCTATGTGCACAGTTGTTTAGAAATACTAGTTTTCTGGTGAACTAAAACTTTTGTGTTTATATACCATTCCTTTACATTCTAGTAATGTTTTTGTCTCAAAGTTTATTTTGTCTGATATTAATATAACAGCTTTCTCTTGGTTAGAAGTTGCCTGGCATATGTTTTTCTTCTTTTCTCTTTCAACTTTTCTGCATTCATATTTTATTTGTGTTTCTTTTTAATAACATAGAAATTTGAAAACTCATTCTAATAATTTTTATATTTTAAGAGGTTAGTTCACTTTTACTAATGATTACTGATATATTTTAGTTTATTTCCCTAATTTTAATCTTATTCATCCATTTTTTTTCTCTCCCTGCCATATTTTGGATTGACTGATTGTTTTGCTTATGACTTTTTTTTGTTTTCAAAATTGTATACTCTGTTTCTATACTTTTTGTGGTTACCTTTGAATTTTAGCAAGCATATTTAACTAAATCTAAGGTTATAATAACTTTTTCCTCCTCCAAACAATTCAAAATTTTAAAACTCTTTAAATCTGCTTATCCCTCCCTAGGCTTACATCCTACTGTTGACTATTATTTTAGCTTTATTTAATAGTGTTTTTTAAATCCCATATATTATACATTAGGATCATAATTTCAAATAATCAGCCTTTGTTTAGTTTACTCACAAATTTACAATTATCATTGCTTACCTTCCCTTCACACATCTCAGTCCTTTCTGCAGTACATTGAGGAGTACCTTTACTATCTACTGTTAGTCAGTATTTTAAGCTACTGTCTGAAAAATATTTTTCACCCCTATTCTCCAATAGTAGTTTACCTTGATATCCAATTCCAGGTTGATAGATTTTTTCACAGCGTTTAAAAAACAGTATGCCATTATTGCCTTCTGGTTTCTATTGTTGCTGCTTTCAAGTCAGCTGTTAGTCTAATTGTAATTCCTGAGTAGATAACTTGCCTTTTCTCTCTGGCTTTTTAAAAAGATCTTCCCTTTGTTTTAGTGTTCTGCACATTCACTATGGTGTTCATAAGTGCCTATTTATTTTTTATCCTGTTAAGAATTCAGTGTACCTCCTGAATCTCAGAATTTATGTGTTCTATCAGTTACAGAACAAAATTCTTTCTTTTTTTTTTTTTTGAGACGTAGTCTCACTCTGTTGCCCAGGCTGGACTGCAGTGGTGCAATCTTGGCTCATTGGAACCTCCACCTCCTGAGTTCAAGTGATTCTTGTGCCTCAGCCTCCCCAGTAGCTGGGATTACAGGCATGTGCCACCGTGCCTGGCTAATTTTTGAATTTTTGTATTTTTTTAGTAGACACAGTGTTTCACCATGTTGGCCAGACTGGTCTTGAACTCCTGGCCTAAAGTGATCCACCCACCTTGGACTCCCAAAGTGCTGGGATTACAAGCATGAGCCACTGTGCCCAGCCATTACAGAACAAAATTCTTGCTCTTCTTTCCTATTCTCTCCATTATCGCCTTTTAGAAGATCTGTATTATAGATCTTCTAATTCTGTCTTCTATGTCTCTTTACCCGATTTAAAATCTTACATTTCTTGCTCTTTCTGTCTTTCATTCTGGATTTCCTTGTATATGAATATTTTTTCTAATTCTTGATTAATTCAAATTCTTTTATTATTTTTTTTTTTTCAGAGATGATGTCTCACTATGTTGCTCAGATTGGTCTCAAATTCCTGGGCTTAAACAATCTTCTCACTTTAGCCTCCTGAGTAGCTAAGACTATAGGCACAAGCCACCACTCCCTGTTTCTCTAATTCTAATTAACGAATTATTGTTTCACTTGTGCTGAACCTGCTCTTTAACCCACTCATTGAGTTTTTAATATTAGCTATTCTTCTTTTCATTGATGAATTTTCATTTAGTTGTTGTTTAAATCTATCTGGCTTTTTAAAATCTTTTATCCTGTTCCTTTCTCATGTTCCAATTCTAACTCTTATTTCCTTACAAATTTAAAGCATTATTTTATATTCTGTATCCACTATTAATTAAGTTTGGCCTAAGGCTGCCTCCTTATGTATTTTAAGTTTGGCCTACAGGTTTCTGCATACATAATAAACTGTAACAAAACTTGATGTGTAAGCAGAATGTAACCTACTCTTGTAACAAGTGTTGGAGTATCGGCCAATCACAGTAGCTAAAATTTAGTCAACCATAGGCAGCCAACTGTTCAAATCATATAAGGTAAAATCATGTAAGGTTCATATAAGGTAAACACCTAGCTGTAACCAATCCAGCTGTTTCTGTACCTTACTTCTGTCTTCTGTATGCAACTTTTTTTCTCTCCCCATAAATGTGATCCAACCATGTGGCAGCCCTGGAGTTTATCTGAACCTGTTCTGGTTCTGGGGACTGCCTGATTCATAAATTGTTCTTTGCTTATTTAAACTCTGTTTAATTTGTCGAATGTTTTTCTCTTAACATCAGTAATTTCATTTTTAGAAATTTTGGTTGTCAAATTATGCTGTTTGTTATTTGTGTTTACATGATGCCTGAATTCCTCGTGTGTTTTGTAATTTTGGGCTGTGGGATTATGTTCAGCAGGGCTTTTTCTTTTTTTTTTTCTTTTCTTTTTTTTCTTTTTGAGATGGAGTCTCACTCTGTCACCCAGGCTAGAGTGCAGTGGCGCCATCTCGGCTCACTGCAACCTCCGCCTCCCGGGTTCACACCATTCTCCAGCCTCAGCCTCCCGAGTAGCTGAGACTACAGGTGCCCGCCACAACACCCGGCTAATTTTTTGTGTTTTTAGTAGAGACGAGGTTTCACTGTGTTAGCCAGGATGGTCTCGATCTCCTGAGCTCATGATCCGCCCGCCTCGGCCTCCCAAAGTGCTGAGATTACAGGTGTGAGCCACCGCGCCCGGCCCAGCAGGGCTTTTTCTATAGAAATCTTATGAGACAAGGATTAAGGTTCATTTTTTTTGGTAAATTCTCTAGAGATAATTTATTTCTCTCTTCTTGCTTCTCTCAAGCAACCACGGATTTTACCAACCTAAGACAAGTTCTTGTTATTGGATTTTACTGGACTAGGGTTTTCCTGATGTGGGTTTTACTTAGGAAACATAAGTTTTAGTCTCAAACTCATGTGTGAGCGGACATCACTTCATAAATTTTCAGGGGAGCTTAGACAGAGATAGACAAGTGTTCTGCCTTGTCCCATGATTGGCAGGCAGATTTAGTTTATAGTACACCCATTCACCAAGGGCCGGGCTGTGACTAAGATATGTTCCTTACTTGCGTCACCCTAGTGCTGGCCTGACTAAGGGTATAGCTCTTTGAATGTTCCAATTTTACAAAGGGATCTTGGCTTAAATTCCTCGCCTGGCACAGGCCAAGGCTCTTACTCCTGACTCCATTCAGACGCTAAAACCCAATCATCATGGTTACAAAGACTGACAAATTTCTCCAGGGCAACAGTAGTGCCAGAGACAAATTACCTCTCTAATGCTTAGCTCAGTTTTCAATTTTTAGTGCCTAGATTTTCTCTACTTTATGTAGGCTCAGCTATACATTTTTAAGATATGGTTTTATTTTTCCATTTTAAGGATATCTGCTATGCCATATTCTTGGAAACCAAAATTCCCTTAAGAATATCTTTCCCAGTAGTCTCCCTGCAGAATTTCCTCTCATGTGTCATTGGCCACTTGCTTGCATAAATCAATCAATGGCAAGAAAAGTGTGGTTTCCAAAATTTAATTAAAGACTAGTCAGGATTTACCTCAGGGACACATAGGAAAGTGATGGACAGTGAAACAAAATTGGGGAATGGGGAAATAGCTTTTGGGGAGACAAAAATAGCATGTCTGCAATATGGATAATTTAGGGGAGACTGGGCAGATTAGTCTGACTAGAACCTTGTGTTTGAATTAGAAGGCAGCAGAACATAAGACTGAAAAGGTATTTCAGGCGTCAAGGTGTGGGAGTACCACAAAAGCCTAGGTAATTAGTTAATATTTTATCCTACATGTACAGTTGTGATATTGAGGATTTCTGAACCAGAAAACGACAATAAAAATATGTGTACTATTTTGTAAATAGTGTTGAGAATGAATTAGAGAGAGAAGAGACTAGAGGCAGTAATTATAATTTAGGGAGCTTTGCAGTAACTTAGGCATGAAATGATAATGAACTAAACCATGTCAAATTACAATAGAAATTCAAAGGAAGGGAGACAAAGTATGAGAGAAGAATAAATAGAATTTGGTGATTCAGTTGGATATAGGATAAGTTACGGGAGAAAAAGGCAAGTATTTGGTGCCCTTAAATATATTTGATAGTGTGATAAAGACCAGTTCTCTCATTTGTAAAATTGAGATGATTATATATTTAATACTTATCTTAAAAGAATGTAAAAATTATAGTTTCTGAATGTACTTCAAAAATTATGTAAGACTATATAAATATTAGGGCATCTCGACCATATATAAGGATTTAATTTGGGTACTGCAACAGGAGCTAGTAGGTGTGTCTCTATTCCTTAAGGCTGTTATAGCTCATTGTGTTGGGAACTGCTGGGAGAAGGGACATATAAATTTTCCTGTGTTAAAGAAAGGTGTGAAGAGCAAAGGATAACAGTGGTTAAGTCAGGAATGCAAAGTAGAGTTGAAGAATGAGGGAATATGAATGGTGAGTGAAGTAAACTCACTTCCAGGCTGAGTAGGTTATGTATCTTTCAGCAAACCTAAAGGATATATCTTACAAATAATTGCAGCAAAAAATAAAAGGAGCCTGATTTCTTGGATTACTACTTAATGGAAAACTGTCCAGGAGAACTGACTGATGAGAAATATCAACAGCTGATTTTGGATAAGTACAAAATAAACTTTTTCCCCTTTGCAGCTTTATCAAGGTAGAATTGACAGAAGCTTATATTTATGGTGTACAATGTGATGGTTTCCAATATGTATTTATTGTTAAATGAATAAATCAAGCTAATTTGCATATCCAACACCTCACATTTTTTTTTTTTTGTGGTGAGAACTTTAAGATCTAATCTCTTTGCAATGTTTCAGTATACATTATTGTTAACTGTAGGCACTATGATGTACAGTATATCACTAGGACTTACTCATCTTGCATAACTGGAACTTTGTACCCTTTGACTAATACCTCTCTGTTTTCCGCTCCCCCAAATCCCTAGCAACTATTCTATCTCTGCTTCTTTGAGTTTGACTCCTTTAGATTTCCCATATAAGTGGTATCATGTTGTCCTTCTGTGATTGGCTTATTTCACTTAGCATAATGTCCCCCAGCTTCATCAATGTTGTCCCATCTTGCAGGACTTCCTCGTTATGGCTGAGTAGTTCTCCATTGTACGTATATACCACATTTTCTTTATCCATTCATCTGTTGATGAACATTGTGGTTGCTTCTATGTCTTGGTTGTTCTGAATAATGCTGCAATAAATATGGGTATCTCTTCAAGATCCTGATTTCAATTCCTTTGGATAAATAACCAGAAGTGGGATTGCTAGATCATATTGTAGTTCTATTATTAATTTTTTGAGAAGCCTTCATATTGTTTCCCATAGTGGCTGTACCAATTCACGTTCTCACTGACAGTGTATGTTAGGGTTCCCTTTCCTCCATATCCTTGCCAACACTTGTTATTTTCATTTTATTATTTTTGGATAATAACCATCCTAATAGATATAATATCTCATTATAGTTTTGATTTACATTCCCAATTATTAATGTTGAACACTTTTAGCTATATTTACAAAATAGAATCCTATACATGATGAAAAGGAATGTGCTAAAGCTACATGAATTAACATAGGTGCATCTCACAAAGTTAACTGAAAAATCAAGTTTTATAAGGTTGTATAGCTGTATGAAATCATTTATGTAAAGTTGAACAACATAGAAAGCAATACCATATTGCTGAGGGATACTATATTCTTGAGCAATACTATATTGTTGAGGAGCAATACTACATTGTTGAGGGATATACATGTAGTGAAAGGGATGTATGGTATCTTAGTCTGTTTCTGCTACAACAAAATATTTGATACTGGGTAATTTATAAATAACATGAATTTATTTATCACAGTTCTGGAGGCTGGTTAGTCCAAGATCAAGGTGCCAGCAGATTCAATGCCTGGTGAAGGCTGCTGTTTCCAAGATGGTGCCTCTTGCTGCACCCTCACATGGGTGCAAAAGGGGGACAAAAAGGAATGAACAAAAAGGGGGACAAAAAGGAATGAACACTCTGTCTTCACAAGGCAGAAGGGAGGGAAGGGTAAAAGAACCTAGCTACTTCCCTCCAGTCTTTTTATAAGGACATTAGTCCCATTCATGAGGGTAGAGTGCTTATGACCTAGTCACCTCCCAGAGGCTCCATCTTATAATACCATCACATTATTGATTAGGTTTCAACGCATAAATTTTGGAGGACTGTATAACTAAAGCCATAGCACACCAGAAATGATAACTTCAGAATGTGGGGAAAAGAAATATGCTTGGAGTGGTATGCACAGGGAGTTAAAACTGTGTTTCTAATGTTTTCAACTGGGTAACAGGAATATGGGTATCGGTTATACTCTCTTCATATTTGTATGTGTGTTTGCATATCCATAATAAAATTTAAGAGGCACAAGAAAACTTATCCTTCCTCTTTCATTGGTGTGACAGTCCATCTGTATTGCTATAAAGGACTACCTAAGGCTGGATAATGTATAAAGAAAAGAGGTTTATTTTGGCTCACAGTTCTGCAGGGTGTACAAGAAACACAGTACCAGCATCTTCTCCTGGTGAGGCTTCAGGAAGCTTCCAATCATGGTAGAGGGCAAAGTGGGAGCCAGTGGGAGCCAGTATTTCACATGGTGAGAGAGCAAGAGCGAGAGGAGAGGAGAGAGAGAGCACACGAGAGGGAAAGGGAGGAGGTGCCAGGCTCTTTTAAACAACCAGATCTTGTGTGAACTCATAGAGTGAGAACTCGCTCATTGCTTTGAGGACAACTTGAAACCATTCATGAGGAATCTGCCCCCAAGACCCAGACACCTTCCATTAGGCCCATCTCCAACACTGGAGGTCACATTTCAACATGAGATTTGGAGGGGACAAAACATCCAAACTATATCAACTGAACATTGCCATGTCTGGATATGATGCCTGAAACTGCAGCAAGCCAGGCTGTCATTCTAAGGCAAGCAATAAGAGTATCACGTGGGTTCACTCAGAATGCCAGGGCGAAAGACAAAGAACTTAGGTCCTTGGGGCTGCTACAAAGCCATTGAGCCAGGCTACCCTGCAGCACTTAGCTCTGGACTTCTTGTTTTGTGACATGATCAATGTTCTCATTTCATGCAAAGAGAATTTCCATTTGCTGTCACTTGTAACCAAAAGCATCCTAATAGCATCCACAAAAGCTCTCTTCTTCAAATCTTTTTCTTGCTGAAAATAAGGGTTCACTCATAGCTCTTAGCAAAATTATAAACATTCTTTAATACTCAGTTCAAATTCTTCTTCTGTCATACAACTTTTTCTCACCAAGAAACTTATAAAGATATCTCCCTATTCTGAATACCTTTATCACTTACTGTCCATAACTATTTAGGGCTACTCAAGGAGTAGGTTATTTATATTCTTACAGTCAATATGCTTTGGAAACATGATCTCTGGAATCTTAACATATAACTTCAGCTCACTGTACAAAGCTTTTAATGGAAAAATCTGTTTGATTATGTATGTATATAACAAGCTTTTGTCATTTATTAAAAAAAAAAAGTCATCATTCAAACAACCTAAGTCTCATCTCATTAAGGATTGATGGTAAAACAGGCAACTATTAAGCAGCTGAAGGCTAACATACAAAAAGGCTAAAAGCACAAAAGTGGTTTCCCAGTTCAGTAGTAACAACAGCTAATATTTATGAGCTCCCACTATGTGCTAGACACCATGACAGATGTTTTATATATACTATGTCATTTAACCTTCACAATAATTCAGCTTTGAGATACTATTCACATTCCACAGAGGAGGAAATCAAGGTTTAGTTTAAATAATCTCAATGTCACAGAATTAGAAAGTGGATAGGTTAAGATTCAATTCATGTCTTCATGCCTTCAAAGACAATGCTCTTTCAACATTCCATGCTACCACTCAAGAACATATTCATTCAGTGAACAATGGGTGAGTCACTGTCCTTAACAGTGGAATAAGATGATAGGCAGAATATACATGTTTCTATCATAAAACTTAGATTGTATATGAATTACATAATTATGTTACAAATGTACCACTGACCATTTCAGAAATCACAATGTGGGCATAGCACTTATATTTTGCAGCACTCAGTCAGCCATGAAACTTTGCTTTTTCTATTTTTATTGGTCCAACAATGCAACACAAACAGGTTTAGTTCATAATAATGCTGTCTGAAATGTGCCATCAAAAATATCATCAGATGGAACAACTGATGTTGATGACATTCTTACAGAATTATACAAAGAAAAAAACTCACATAGCAGTAGTACAGTTTAACTGCACAGAAGAATCACATTCCACAGGATTTCAAAGATGCATCAATTTCAGTTTTACACCTGTAGAAAACCTAAAGGGGTTGTGCATGCTGTGTTGATCACTGAGGCATATCACTTGTGCCCACCACTGGGAAGATATTAACATGTATCATACTCAGTAGACTAGTCATACACGTCAATGTCATGGATATTTGACCTAAAACTCAGTGTGCCTTTCATTCCAGTCATGGAACAGTGGACATGGTTTTCTCCCTCAGGCAGCAACAAGAGTGCAGAGAACAACGCTCTGATTTGTATGTTGTATTTATGGCCTTAACCAAGATCTGTTACAAATGTGTTGGTATGTGGGAAATCCTACAAAACAGTGGCTGCCCATGCAATTTTAAAAGCATGATGCTAATCCATTTATCTTAATAATGTAAAAATTCTTCTTTTTTTTTCTAATGATGTTCCTGGAGATTTCACTGTTATACTAAATATACCTAAGAGTATGTTTCATCTCTAATACTTGCATAACAAAAGGGCTAGAAGTAATTAGTCTGGATATTTTATGTGACAGTGATTGTGTACATGTAGTTTATAATTGAAATGATTGTTCAGGGTTAACAAGGCTACACTTCACTGTCAACATACACTTACTTCATTTGGAATGCAGCTCATACACTGCAGTTACCATTAATTCAATGACTTTGGGGGAACTTACTAAATGGATTGCCAAATAAAATCACAGTTACGTTGTTATTTTGGTATATTGTGTCTCATAAACAATAGCCAGAGAACAACTAATGTATTTGCAAAACGCAATACTGCTTCATAACCATAAAATATTAAGGAAAAATACATTTCTATAATTTATTTGCTATGTTACTCATATGTAGGTTTTTGCTGCCATTATTCATTCATCTATTCATTTAAACAAGCATTTTTTAAGCATTTCCTACGAACTTGTGCTACTGGAGATACAGATTATTAAGACAATCTTTATCCTTAAAGACCTCACAGTCTGGCAGTAAAAACTCATAAACATAAAATTATACAATAGGAAAGTGCAAATGTAGAGTCATGCTTTGGATATTATGGGAGCCTTGGGGTGGCATGCCTAGCCAGCCCGCAGAGAAGACTGGGGAAAGCAGACAAGGAGCAGAGTAAGCAGTCAGGAAAAGCTCACTAGAGAAGGTGACGCATAGGCTGAGGCTTTAAAAACAGGTATAACTTCATCAAAGACATGAGCTGAAGACTGAGGTGGAGATGAGAATAGGGTATTTTTTGTCAGACTAAACATCATGTGCAAAATATGAATAATAAATCTCCAGCACTTATCAGAGTGCCCTGATACACAGTAAGCCCTCCTTATATATTATTTCCATTAAGAAACCATTCCGTTATAGTTGTAGTCAGGGGAAAGAAATGATAATGATAAAGATAATGAACAATGATAGAAGCAAAGGAAAGGACCAACTTGAGACTTTTTGAGAAATTAGAGACAATTTAAGACTTTAACTGCAGACAAAACTGACAAGAGTTGGTGATGGTCTGGATGGGGAGATGTAGAAAAAGTGTAGAATTACTCCAAGATCTCTGAATTTGATGAATGATTGGGCACCCATGCCTTTAAAATTGAAAATAAACGGGAAAGTAAGATTTCAAAGGTAATGGTGATTAAGTCTGTTTTGGACACGATGAGTTTGGGGTAATTGTAAACATCTATGTCTAGCAGGCAGATGGCTAGATAGGTATGTTGCTCTCAAAAGCTTTGAACCCAATGAAGAATCATTACATGGTAATAGATTAAAAACATAAACATGGGTAAAATCACTTGGAGAAGTATTATACAGTGAGAGCAGTGGGCTGAGAATTGCTGAAGAAATCTGAAGAAAATCAACATTTAAGGATGAAGAGGAGAGAAGAAGCGCTTTTTAAAAATTCAAGGAATAATCCTAAAAATAAAAAGCAAATTTTAAGAATATGGGGTCCAAAAAGTCAAGAGAATAGCTTTGAGGGGCAGACAACTGACCACCTTAAAGTACAAGCAGTGTTAGTTAGGGAACTACTGTATAAGTGCACTGGATTTAGTAACACTTTAAGTTGGCAGTGCAGGTAGAAGCCAACTACCATTCCATTAGAGAATGACTGAGTGGATGAGGAGATGAAATGGCTAGATTACTTCATATTATATAGCTCATCTATACTCGTCCAAGATAACAAAAACAAAATGGAAAGATGGGCGCCAAATGCAGCAGTGCTCTAGGCATGTAACACTGGTGGAGTAGCATCTTCTGTGAAGTCAGCAGAGATTTGCTGGGCTTGCAAATAGAAATGGTTATAATTCCCAAAAGAATTTTCTAAGACCAGCTCTGTGAAACAAAGTGTGCCACTGGATGTCCGATTAAATGAAACAAAGATTCCCTATAGGCAACCTTAGGGGCATGTAACATTTGCTCTCAATCATAAGAATTGATAGTGAAAATCCACTCTACGTGGAGCATGACACGTCATAACACACCATTCGGCTATTTGGAAAACATGAAATACATAATCAGTGTCCAAATGGAAGTGTGCAAAACAGGCAGTAAACGGACAAGAAGTCTGTTGGTAGCTCTGTGGCTCCAGCAATAATTTGTCCACTATCAGCTCAATACATTCATAATTCATTAAAAGATAACACTTAAAGTCAATTAAAGGCAGCATTTCAAGGGCTTAGATCTGATCATTTTATATATGCATCTGTCTTGTCTGTCAGTAAAATAGCTCGCTTTATTTAATAATATAATTTAATAAGATTTCAGATTTAGTACTTCTTTTCACTTAGTTTTTTAAAGAAATATTTGCAACTATATATGTTCAAATATGCAATACTATGTATAGAAATTTAATATTAAAATTTCATGACATTTTTGTCCAGTAATTAGGAATATGTATTTGAGAATAAAAAACTGCTGACTCATTTATCCATTCAAAAATTCATTATTCATTATACACTATGTGCCATAATACTTTCTGCAGAAGTACAAGTTGGGCTGTAGAGATAAAAAGATGAAAATGACATGTTCCCTATTATCTTATGATCTGTTGGGAAAACAATGCAAAAAAATATAAAAAGTTGAAGTGGCACAAATAATTGTGAGAAATCAAAAAGGAAGGCTTCTAGAGGGGACTGAGGAACATAAAAAAACTTTAAAAATGAACGTTTAAATACTAAGTATTAAAAAGGACTGGGTGGGCTGGTGGAATTTTCTTTGCTTTTGAAAGTCACGCTATAGTGGACTTTTGTGAATTGTGTCCTCAGCACTAATACAGGCCATTTTCAGCAATAGGTTTGGGTTGGTTGCCCATAGGCAGATCCAGGGATAGGCCCTGATTGGCTTAAGTATAATCTATACTCAAAAGACTGGTTCTGAAATGGGCACATGATAAAGATATGGCTGACGGGACTTTCAGAAGGGAAAAAGGGCTTCTCTTATCCTAGAGCTTCATAACAGGACTCTTTTTTTTTTTTTTTTAACTTGGACAAGGACCAGAAAGGATGAAACCATGGGAGCTGTCTGCAGCTATAGTTCACCAATGAGAAAAACACCTGCCTGAAAAGAGAATTAGCACTGAAGAGACTAAGCAGAAAAATGAAAACCAAGCCCTGCTGAATCCTGAATCAAGTCATGCTTCATGGTTATATGAGCAAACACATTCCTTTTATTGTAACCAGATTGAGTTGTATAATCTATATCTTGCAACCTAGAGAGTCCTAATATACCTATTTAAAAATTAATATCAATGAAATCTAGGGGAATGCATTTCTCTGATCTCCTCACCTCCATCATAACAAGCATGTTCAATGTTAACACAAATATCCCAAATGATATAATAAATGTTATAAAATATATCAACTATTACATGTTACACACAGAGTTGTGGCACAAAATGACTCTTTCTAGAGCAAATCTAAATGTAAATGCTTTGTAAATAAAGTTCAAACTTTATGTACCACTCTAAGGTGGGACTTAGTGCCCCACTTTCATACAGTTTTGTCTACTTTGAGCACAGAGAATCTGAGAAATGAACACATGATAGAATAAGCTAAGGGTAAAGCCCTGAGGAGGCTTTCTAAAACAAGAGACATAATGAATGAAAGTTACTTGGTGAGAAATGACACCGACTCTAAAGTATGACGATCAAATGAAAATTGAAGGGGGCAGGTAATCTATTCAACATCTAAATGACACTGGGAATGGAGAAGACAGAGAAAAAGGTTAATTTTGGTTAATTCAGTAATCTGCCTTACCAAATAATCTGAAATCCATTTCTACATCTCTTTAAAATTGCTGTTTTTAAGCCAGGTGTGGTGGCTCACACCTGTAATCACAGCACTTTGGGGTGGGAGTGATCTTTGGGGTGGGAGTGATCCCACTTTGAGGTGGGAGGATCCCTTGAACCTACGAGTTCAAGAGCGGCCTGTGCAACATTGGGAGACCGCGTGTCTACAAATAAAAAGTTAGCCAAGCATGGGGGCACACACCTGTAGTTCCAGCTACTCAGGAGGCTAAGGTAGGAGGATGACGTGAAATCAGGAGTTAGAGATTGCAGTGAGCTATGACTGCACCACTGCACTCTAGCCTTGGCAAGAGTGAGACTCTGTCTCAAAAAAAAAAAAAAATACTGTTTTTAAATTTTGAAATAATTAGAGGTTCACATGCAGTTGCAGATATGGTACTGTGTTTACTTCACCCAGGTTCCCCCAATGCTTACACCTTACATGCTTACAATATGAAAACCAGGGATTTGACATTAAAACAATGTATGTATAGCTCCATGGCATCTTATCACATGTAAATTTTTGTAATCATCATGGTCAAGATACAGAATTATTCTGTTACCTACAAGATCTCTGTTGTTCAAGCCCTGTACAGTCCACTTCCACCCTCTCATCTCCATCAAAAGAAGTTTCATGTAACAATATGTACTCTTGTACATATGTATCTATATAAGATATGTATCTATATAAGATAGTTCCATTTATTTTCTATTTAAATCTGGTCTAGTCTATTTCATTCCTGTAAAATGCTGTCTCTACCCTTTGAATCGATGTCACGGCCTATTAGTGGATCCTGATCCTTAATTTTAAAGACAATGCAGTAAATCAATCTCAGGTTTTTGTTGGTGCGGGGACCTGACTTATGGTGAATGTGAATAACATCACAGTTGTTCATTTCTGGTGATCTCAAGTTTGGTCCCACTCTTCCACAGCTTTCTCTAGGGTCCCTCCTTCGCTTTCCAGATTTTAAACTCTCCTCAGATTACTTAACAGTCTCCAGATCCTAATTTTTTATTCCAACAAAAAGAAAATCAATTTGCAAAATATAATTCCAATTTATTAATTCACTGAGATTTTTAATGAACCAATAGGGTTGTTTCGATCACCTCCTACTAAGATTTAAGAAAATGAAAATATGACTACAGGGTTGCATAGTAAACACAGAAACCAAAGAACACGTAGTGATGGTCTATAGTGGCTTAGTCGCCTTTCTCCTGTACAACTGAATAATCTACTTTTGTCCTCAAAGATCAATTCCTGCCCTCCGTTCTTCAGTATTGAAGAGCACTAACAAAATTGGTACTCTTCAGCCCTCCTTTTCTTGAAACCCAGACCGGGGGTAGGAAGATGGGGTGGTGTTAATTTAATCCTAACACCTGAAATTACTTCCCGGGCTTGCCGCAATTTTCTCAAATTCAATTCTGTGACGGTATCAAGATCACTTTCATCCATCAGAAAGGAGATAATAGTTTTAGGTTGGATTTTGTAAATATTCAGCAACATGAACACAACACCTTTTCTTATTCAGTGTGCGATTTTACTTTTGGCCCTTATTCTAGGGTGGGCCAAAGAACCAAGCAAAGAAGGCTCTGCTTCCACCTTTATTCCTATCACATACTACCTGGAAACACTCAGCCTTTTCTGGATAGGCCCAAGGTGGTTATTCACAAACCTCGGGTCTTTTGATCACTTTCTGGGATCTTAACAGTTGTGGAGATTATACTGAATGATCCCAAGTCCAGTTGACATAACAAAAAATGTCCACCTTTCAGCTGGGTGGGCGCGGGGGAAGAAGGAAGAGCTTAGAATTTAAGTCCAAAGATGTGGAAACACCAGGCTCTTCCCCGTCCAGGCAGCTCATCAGAGCCTCGTTAGCCGCCTTAAAAGCCCATTTTATTTCCGCAGCGGGCTTGCTGGTGAAGGCAGAAGGCTCAGTCCGTCCGCCTCCACCTGCTGCCACGGCAGCGCGAACCGACCCCACGCAGCGGTGGCCACGAGCTGCCCAAGACCGGCTCGCCGCGCCCAGGCCCGCGTTGGTCGCCCCTCCGGGCCCCAGCGCCGGGTGCTCCGCCTCCCAAGGCCGGCGGCGGCATGGCGGCCAGGCAGATCTGGGCACGGACGGGTGCCGCGCTCTGCAGGCAACCTTCCGCCGCCCCGCCGCCAGCACCTCTCTGGGTAAGAGCTGGGTTCCGACAGCAGCTCAGCTTAACCCTCTGCCCTGCTAACGAGGGAAACTGCGGCGGCTCCGCGCCCAGTACGCCCGGTAGGCCGGAGAGAGCGGCGAGGCCTTCGGTGAGCGAAGAGTTAACCGCGGCGGAGCGACGAATCGCGGAGCTGCACGCTGCCGCCTGCGCGGTGAGACTCCCTCCTGCCCGCCCCGCCCCGCCGCGGCCGCCCCGGGCTCGGCGCGCCTGCGCATCCCGGGCCTCTCCGGACCCGGAGGCCGCCCGGCAGAGGCAAAGGTTGCTGGATACCGGTGCGGTCCTGCCTCGGGCGACACGCGCGCACGCACACGAACTTCCAGCCCCGACATTTTCGCGGGAAAACTGGCCACAGTTCGCGTTCCAGACAAAGGGTTTATTTACCCTGTATCTGTCTTGAGTATGAGTGTGATTTGTTTTCCGATCAGCGTCCGAGCTAAACTCCGGTCGCAGTGTGGGACCCACTACCACTATTTTGTGGTGTATGTGTGTGTGTTGCGGAAGGGGGTGTTAAGGAATTGATGGACAAGGTGGAGGGACTGAGAAGTCACAACAAAATTGTGTTGTGTGTTTTTCTGCATTGTCAGTTGAACACTTAGCAATCCAGTGATTCTTCGAGTGAAAAAAAAAAGACATCGACACATTTATTTTAATTTTTCCATTGCCTTCTTGTCCTTTCTCTTAACTCTTAACGGAGCAGAGGGAACTACAATCTGGCATTTGTAGACACTCAGCTGTTTTCTCCTGTTTTGCGGATTTGACAATTGTCTGTTAGTACCAGTAGCTAAACTTCTCTCCCTTTACGCCTTCTAACACAGTCTGCGTGAGTTTAAAGGCAGCATGGTTACCTTTACAAAAGAAACAGTGAGAAAAAAAGAGAAACTGACTATGATAAAGATAGAAAAGCAGTATGAAATGAACCCATTTAATAAGCTATGTGTGTGTGCCTCCAGTACTTGATGGGATTAATATTATATGGTATGATTTGAGCCAAAGGGGTAGAGAAGAAAATCCCGGAGGTTGCCTAAAATCGACTTATTTAAATAATGACAGTTAGTAGGCCCTGAGAATCCACTGTCGGTCTGACCCATTCAAGTGCTGAAACTGAATAAAGACTCATTAGGAAGTGACTGGCAGCTTTTGATTGTTCTTGTTTATGCTCTCCTTTTAAAAATAATGTATATAATTTGTTCTCATACTTCACAATATAGATATGGTGGATATTAAAGAAAAGTGTCATTCTCTTTAGAGCAAACACCAGTATCATGTGAAGAAATTTTCAATCAGTCTAGGGAAGGAAAGGAACTTTTTCTCACTCGGGAAATTCACACTTGTTTCATCAGTGTCAGTATCACAGGTTAAATGACTATCCAGGTGACCATAAGTAAGCCCAGTAAATAACAAGCTGCTTGTTTTTCTTTTTCGACAAATCTGAGCCCCCTCACTATGGTCCTTCCAGCCTCAAAGCAGATAGCTCTCTTACCTTTCTCCGGGTACCGATGCGCATCACTGAGCATCTTGCTCTCCAGTCAAACTGTCAGCACCCTTGCCTCATCTTTGTCTGTGGCCACCATTACGTGAGGCTCATTTACTGAGGACAAATTAAGTTTGTGTGGGCAGCCAGCAAGCTCAGAGGTGCTCAATCAACATGGAAAGCTGTAGAGCAGGCGCATGCGCAGGAGCAATCTGTTAGGCTTCCAGGTTGCCAGATAATTGCCCTCAGAAGACTCCCAGAAGCTATGAAAAGTAAAAAGAAGCCTGCTACAGAGTTCCTAGTGTTTTTTTGTTTTTCTTCCAAGTCTCCAAATACGAGCTTCGTAAATAAATAAAGAAGTGAGGTCCTGACAATCGGTCATTCTAAGGTAGTGCTGAGTGCTCCTGATTTCATGTAATCTGCTTCTGTGGTCTCCCTGGACTTGGGAAGTCTCTCTCAGACCAGCCTTGGGACTTGCTCGGATTTCTGCTGTCCTGCCCTGCTCTAGCTTTGCTGGGATGCCTTAGAGTGAGGCTAGATTTCAACTGTAACTGTCCTTTTGCTACACACTTTTTTCATGAAACATATTGGGTTAAAACCTCAACCAGAATAAAATATTCTGCCATTAAATGAGACACTGAAGAAGTTGTTGGTGGTTCATACAAAAATGTGTTTGTCAGAAGACGTGCAAGTTTCATGTGTATTTTAATGAAAAAAAAACTCTGTACAAGATTGATGCACTGAGTTACTGCGTGGTAAAAAGGTTATACAAAAAGTCCATGGGAACGTTCCTCTACAAAAACCCAAGGCTAAGTAATATCACCCAAAAGACCCAAATCCACAGAAAAGGTTATGTTATTTACTTTTCCCTTCCCACAAAGTACTTGAGACACCGTTTTAAGTCATGTTTGAATGTAGATAGAATATACTTCCTTGACATTTGAAATAGTACAATAAAAGTTTCTTTTGATCAAACTTGTGAAAGCTGTGAGTGTTAATATGTTAAAACAATACTTTTTTCACTTAAAAATACAACTAATAACACACCAGCAAAAAAAAAAATAGTATAAAATGTGCAATGAAGTAACACATGAAGGTAAAGAAAGTGTTCAATAATAGCAAAGGTAATACTTTTCTATAAGGACCATTGGTTTTGATTAGCGCCTTTTCTGTAAGTTTAAATCATTATCCACATATTTTAAGTACTGAAATTCCAACTGCAACTTCTGAGTGAAAGTTCATTTTCAGCCTCTTAAGCTCTTAAAATCATTTAAATCACCTGTTATTAAGCTTGTTACCTAGAAACCAAATGAAAAATATCAGAGCAGTGGCTACATAGTTATTAGGTACAGAGGAGTTCTTGTTTTTCCATCAACTTCTCATTTTTCTCAAACTGTATATTTTCTCCTTATGTCACATAAAGTTGGATTGTGTATAATGCTGGAGTGCATTTGGTCTTTAATTGCAAGTGCCACTAAAACTGCTGGGAAGAAGTTTAATATTGTTTAAAATTTTTCTGCAGTATTTTATGTGTAGACATTATGGTGAAGAGATATGATGAATATTGAGATTCATGAATTGTTTCATTTTATTGCACTTCAGGCTGGCCAGCTAAACTATGTGGATCCAGCTACTGGCTATGTGGTGCTCACACAGATTGCCCACTTGCAAAGAGGTGAATGTTGTGGCTCTGCTTGCAGACATGTGAGTAGCAATTCTCGCATTACAGCAGCAGTTTGCGGTGCTTCTGTAACTTCGTAAATACCTATTATTTGAACAACAAGTCAAATAAAAAACCAAATAGACCTGGAGTGAACTTTTCACAAGCTACTTTAGCCAACGACAATGAAGTCCTTAGTACCAACATAGGACTTTTAAAGTTAATGGAATTTTGTAAAGTTTCACTGTGAGCATCAGTTCCTTGAAATGCTGTGATTTGAAATTCATGGGAGCTCTTTATTACAAGGAAACTTTTCATGGGGTTTCAAATAAGTTGTTTTCATTAGGCAAGTACAAAGAGGGCAGGAAAAGAAATCTAGAATGTTGCAGACGAGATCCCTCTTCTTTATTAGTTGAATAAATAGAAACTCGCCCAGCATTGAGAGGTAGGTTTCCTTCAGATAATGATTTTTTCTTTTCTTCTTTCCTTCCTTCCCTCCTTCCCTTTTTTCCTGTCTTCTTTCCATCTCTCTCTCTCTCATTCTGTTCCCCACCCCCCGCCACCACCTTCCTCTCTCTGGTCCTTTCTGTGGCTCTTTTCCAGTCTGTGTTTGAAATAACTGTGAAACTAGATTATACTGCATGTAGTGCCTGTACATTTCCTAAAATGTTTATTTCAACAGATACCTCTCTATGTTCACTAATTAAGATAAACAAACTTCTCCTTCCTTATTATAAGCAAAAAATAAATGGGAATGAATCCTTCACTATTACTTTTTAAAGGCATAGTAAGTAGTGAGGTAAATTGTTATAGGGTCAAGATTATAAACAGTAACAACCTCTGTTTACAGAACACTTTGTATGTTTTGGTGCAAGAAGGTGTAATTTCCTTTAACTAGCCACTCTATAATTAAAGAATAGACACTAAATGCATGTATTAACTGTAGCCAGGATTAAAAATTAAACCTTCCGTTTTATGTATGTTCCTGTGCCCTTAGCTGTTTCTAATCAAATGCATAAGAGCTTTTTGTAAATTGAGGATTTGAGGATTTTCTAAAAGTGGATTTTTTGACAGTAAAATTCTTAACTTTGGAAGGATGAACTTAGGAAATGGTTCTTGGACCCTAATTAGGATCATTTGCCTGAGGTTGCCAATATTTTTCTCTTAGTCTGCAGGACCTGATAGTTCAAATGATCTATATAAAATTGTTAACAGTCTCTTTTTGTCACCATGAGAAGTGTGCTTTTTCAAGATGATTGTTAAATAATTTAATAATAATTTGTTTTATTTCTTCTGCAGTGTCCATATGGTCAAGTCAATGTTAAAGATCCATCTAAAAAGAAGCAATTCAATTCATATTTTTATGTTTGACAACAATTTCATCTCTGTTCCCTAACTGTGCTTGTATTTTTTAAAAAATAAAGCCCTAATTCATAATTGCTGGATTATTAGTACTTGAACACTAGTTTAATCCTAAATACATATATTAAAAGAACATCAATAAAATGAAAAAGCTAACAAATGTTTGTGTGTTTCTGAAATGACACATTGATAGTTATTTTCCTTTCTTTTTGCTTCATTATCAGACACATATGTCGAAGAAAAATAATGGCTGTTCCATTAAATAAATAGTAGCAATCGGGTCACATTAGTAGCTCTTGGTTTTTTTTAGCCTCCGTTCTCCTACTGTTTTCTCATCAGTGTTAGCAATCCCAGGGAGGTTGCTGGCAAATAGAAGAGTTTTGATATATTCTTCATTTTATTTATATCTTGAGCTATACGGAGATTGATATATCGTGCAGCATATGAGTGCCCAAGAAGTGCCATCCTGCATCAAGAAATGCTCTCATCTTCCATCTGTTCTTTCAATAAAAACTTTAAATCATTTTGACTTGAGGGTCAGGCAGCTGAAGATGTGTCACTTAGACCATCCTTTCTTTTCTCCCCCACCCTTTCCTCCTGTATTTCTTTTGGCACTTCCTAGGCAAATCTATCTTTGAACATTTTATTAGCTGTACACTTATTTCATTCACCAGGGTGATGCCCCTGGGCATCAGTCTCCAGCCTGAGTCAGGAGCTTACAGGAGCTTCTTTCCACACCTTGTCTGCTTCTTATGAGGACAGCAGTCCCCAGGAAACCCTTTGCTAACCAGTTGCAGCTACTCAGAAAAATGAGGGTGCTTCCCACTTGGAAGACTGGCTTTGCCCAGAGCTGACTCCCAGCCTTCCCTCAGTGGAATCTGAAAGGTTCTCAGACATCTCGGGGGTCTGCCTCAGGTTCTGCCTGTGGCCCAAATAAGAGCTTTAGAAATCTTAAGCAAACAAAAGGTTTTGGTACTTTCTCCCACATTCAATTCAAAATAAAAGCCATTCTTAACCATGAAATGAGAGAGAAGAAGCCCAATAAAGTTCTAATTTTCCTCCTGATTATGTCTTTTATTTTTAAATGTCAACTATTAAAATGTCTCCCCAAATTGTTGGCTTTTTTGGTGCCCTACTTTTGCTGGTGCTCTAACCATGGTGCCCTAAGTAACACTGCCCATGAGCCCTGAGAGGTAACAGCAGGATGTAAAAGAGTAGTGTCTGTGGACTGGTACTGTCCTATCTGGAAATTGCTTTCAGAGGAGTAGGAGAAGGTGATCAGCATTGTGATAACTGAAGCAGTTTTCCAGAAAAGCATAGGGATTCCTGGGAGCCAGTTTCCTTTCCATTTTTTGGTCAAGAAGCAACCAGCTATTTCCATGTTTTCTGCTCCATTCTGTGTGTGGGATAGATAGTGTTTCTTTAGCAGCCCCCTCCCCCCGCAAGAGAGGAGTCTAAAATGTCATCTTTCTGGAGAATGGTGGAACGAAGAAAGGAAATTCATTTTGAAAAGGGGTCTGAGGTAAGACTGTTCTGAGAAAGCCCCTTAGCAGGTAGAAAGATGCCTCCTTCCTACCCGCAGCTCTTGCCTCTTCCCAGTGCACTTCCTGTAGTAGGAAACTGGCTGAAAAAGAAAGGATGTTTGTCACGGAGGACCCTGATGTGGGACGTTCGTAATTCTTATCCGCAATTCTTCCTGGCAGAACTTCAAGCCTTGAGGGCAAGAACAGCAAAGGAGCCGCTGGAGGGCTGCGGCGGGGACTAGGGAAGAGAGATGCTTATAGTCTTTCGTGCTCCTGGAGCCAGAAGGAGGGCTGAAGCTTGCTGTAGTTCCAGAGGAATGCATGCGAACTACACGTTAGAGGTGGCAGCGGGGGCGAGTGCTCCCACATTAAATAAAATATGGCCACATAAATGGGTCTCCCTGTAAGAGCTTTAAGCTATATTGTATTTGCACATTGTAAAGTAAAATTCAGGTTTCTTATTAGGTGTGTGTATACAAACACATGTGGATGCCAAGAAATAGAGACTTACATAGCGACTTTAGAGTTTAAATCAACTCTGGTGCTGCTTCACTTTCAAGGTTTCTGGAGACTCCTTCTGCCCCAGGGTGCAATAAATCAAGGGAAAATGATTTTTAGAGTGTTTCGTATGTGAAACGACCCAACGGAAACTGGGGAATCTTGTGAGGGTTGCCAGGGTGGGGTGTGAAGACAGATTCCTGCAGCGTTGATTGTCGTGGCAGGTGGATCATGATGCACACTCCTGTCTCTTCAAGCAGCAGCACTGCCCCCACTGTTTATTCAGAGCAGGGAAGAGAAGGGCTTTTATTTTTTTCAAGTAAAATTTAAGGTTCTCAAACAGGGTGTGTTTGAAACAGACAGCGCCCTGAGAAGTGGAGGCGCTCTCTGGGCCTGGCGCAGGTCTTTGTTCCAGCGCAGCACCCCTTCTCCAAAGGCACTGGCAAAGTCTATTCCGCACACACAGTTACACTGTCAGAAATCTGCGGATCTTAGATTTGTCTCCAGACAAGGCTGGAGAAGAGAGCTCACTACCAGACAAATGGCAATTGGCATGTTGCCTTCCTATGAGCACTTTGAGATCCCACAGCCCCTGGCTAGTGCAAAAGGAACCTCGCCCTCCACTCCTTGCTGACACCTGCCATTTCATCTTTTCTAACATTCAAGCCATAGCTTGAGTTTGTGGATTGGATGTCTGTGGTGGAGAAGTGAAAAATCGGTGCTATTTTTTCATTATCATGCAAAAATTAAGACACAATCCTGGATACCAAAACTATCCCCTCCCATCATTAAAAAAGTAAGATATTTAAGTCGGGGGTGGAGGGCAGAGAAAGTCCACATCCTTTTTGCGAGTCTCTGTGAAGAGCCTGATTTCTGAGAAAAAGGTTGGGGAAGAACACGCAACTGTCTTTAGCCAGAGACTGAGCTATCCCTGGAATGTCCAGCGTACCCTGGACCTCTGGATGCTCTGATGTGTGCTGGGATGCCCAGGGCACTGGGTTGACCTCTGTCCCCACAAACAGCTTCGAGGTTGGGCTCATGACACAAAACGCACAGATTCACGGCTTTCCTTCCTGACACTGCAGACATAAAAGACAGTGTTAACCAAAGAATCATGGACTCTAGAGGAATTGGAAGATCCTTAACGACCACATCCTCCTAGCAGAAATTTGTATTCAAAAGTGTGAGCTTTGGTGCGCGTTTCAGTGTGCGTGCGCCTGCGTGTGTGTGTGTGTGTGTGTGTGTGTGTGTGTGTGTGTGTGTGTGTGTGTGTAGAATGCATGTCGTTACCAAATACCTAGAACGGTATTGGACCGCAAAGAGGTTAAACCCGGTTGCTTTCGACAGGAATGAGTTGAAAGCACCCAAGCGTTTTCGGGTGGGTATCGCCGTCCATCCATTCGATGGCCTCGCTGATGAGCATAGAAGATGAACCCGGGAGGACTGTCCCTTCCTGGCTGCGAAACCTGACCAATATAGGGGAGATTCTAGAAGAAAGAGCTAAGGAGGCCAGGGCGGAAAGAGGAAAGTCAGGTGTAGGGGAGATTAAAAGTAAACTGGTGGGACTGACCGGGCTGGTGGGACTAGTTAGCGAAGCCAAGTGTTTGGGTAGGAACAGAGATCTTGTAGGAGGTGCTCCGAGCTACATTTCGGGATTTGGGATGAAAAGAGAAAGCCAGGGGGTTCGCCGCTCCTGGTTTGTTCCTTACCGACCCTAAACTGTATGGCGGAGCTTGTGGGGCAGGCTTGGAGGCGGCATCCACTCCCACGTGCCCCACATGCAGCAGCAATCCCACGCGGTTTTCGCAAGCGGCTGGGAGGCAAGCGGGCGTCCCCCCACCCCGCCCACTGCGCCCTGGACCCACGCCACGCATCGCCAAGGAGTAGCTATGGTGGCACGTGGAGGACGGGCGGGTAGGCAGGGCGGCACCATCACCGGGACCAGCATCTTGGAACGGTCAATCTCACTGCTCATACTCTCCTCCCTACCGGCGTGGGAGCCTTGCTGTAATCCCCCGCCTCCCCATCTCCGACTGTGAGGGGCGCACCGGGTGGGGGAATGGGTAAATAACTGGCCCAAGGCCCAGCTTCCCGGTCCTCCTTCCACTTTCCCGCGGCCTGACTGCGCCCCGGGCAACACAGCCCCTTGGGAACCTGAGACCAGGTAATGTGGCCTCCGCCCCGTCCCGGGTCTGGCTGCATCCCCTCTAACCCCTGCCTGCCCGGGTCCAAGTGAGGGTTTTCTCCCGGAAGGTTAATCACCACCCCCATCCCCTAGCCGGGTCCCGGCTCTCTCGTTGACCCGGCCTCGAACGCCGACCTCGAGCGCAGAATACTCCCGAGTGCTGGGTTCCTGATACCCAGCCCGGGAGCGAGGGGAGTGAAGGAGGGACCGGGAGAGGAAGGCGGGGACGCCGTGGGTGAACAATCAATGGCTTAGCCTAGTTTCCCCGCAGGAGCTACCGCCCATTCACCGTCTATGCAAGCACCAGCTGGCGGCAGCATCTTTTAGGTACAAGCTGCAGGGAGGCAAAAGCTGGCTGGGGGGCCGGGAGCCCAGGGCACGCCGCGGGACTCCAGTCCCCCTGCTGCGCCCCAGCCTCAAGACGCTCTGGGCTTTATGAGGTTCAGTTACCGCCGAGTCCTCCATTAACACCTCCTCTGATTATTGAGAGGCTGGAAGGGCTGAACGCAACCTCAGAGCGTTTCTCTGGGCACCGGCCCGCGTCTGTGCCCTCTGCCCACCCCTTCCTCCCCCCCCCCTCCCGATTTGGAAGCATAAACAGAAAATAAAAGACAGGTGGAGAGAGCTAAGGGTCAGAGGTGAGGGAAACAGATCAGCTCCAACGGGGTGGGGGAGAGAGAGAAGGGAGAAATTAATTTTCATCCAACGCTTTATTTATTTATTTGGATTAACAGGGGGACCCTCAGCGAGACGCAGGGACTGGCCCGCACCTCTGGCCGCCGCCTTCCGCCGAGAACCGAGTTCTAGTGGGGGAAACGTCTGACATCTGGACATCAAGGTAAGACCCTGATGGAGATATTTTAGTCGGAGCAGTTTTCTGCCCTCGGAGTGCGCCCGGACGCCCGGGAGTTTCAGGGACGTCTTGGGAGCCTACCGGAGGAAGACCCGGCTTTGCTCTAAGCCGCGTCCCTACCTGAGGTCTCCACGGGAGGAGCGGTTTGGACGCGCCCCACCGGATGGGAGGAGGTGCTTGGGGAAGCCGGGCCGTACCGCCGGTCTGACGCCCGGCTTCTCTCTGCCAGTGCAACCACCATTACGGCGTGATCCACTCCTTTTCCTCTAAGAATGCTGAACGGTACCACTCTAGAGGCAGGTGAGTTATGTGCCAGGTTCCTTCTGATGTTCTCTGCCCCTTGGGCCAGTGCGTATACCATGTGAGTGTGTGTGCGTGTGTGTGCGCCTTCGTTGGGTGGAACGAAGAGGAGTGTGTGTTTGTCTTAAAAATTAAACCGCGCTTCGTAGGCTCAAAAATACACATTCTCTTTCAGAGTCTCCTGAGAGGACTCCTGAAACCCTCCTTTTGCCTTTCTCTTTGACTGTCTTTGACTTTCCTCAGGATCAGTGTCCGGGGCGCCAGGCAGAGGTCCTGGTTCCGCTGATCCTCCAGTAGTCACTGGCTCCAGGGACGCGCTCCTGACCCTCCGGGGAGCTGCTGGGGGTGTCTCTTTCTTGGAAGGGATGGAAGGGGGGCCGAAAAGACACTGTTTCTCACACGCACGTGTAGGGGTTAACTGGAAACTGGCTTCACCCACATTTTTTTGTTGTTGTTCAGTCCTAACCCAGCGCAGCCGTTTCTGCGCCTGATCTCAGAGGACGCAGTGCGGGACTTCTCCCTTTATTTCTGCAGAGCTGAGGGCAGGCAGCGCAACAAATCTCAGGTAAAAGAGCATCAGATTTCAGAAGAGCTGTATTCTAGACTTGGCGCAGGCCCCTTTGGGGAGAAGAGCCCAGGGGCTGTAGAGGACAGAGGTTTGAAGGAAGCAAAAGCTGGCGAGAGGTTTTTTTTTGTCGCGAAGGGTGAGGGTAGGCAGAGAACGCGCGAAAGGGCAGGGCCTTGGCCGGGAAGTACCGCCCAGCGAAAGGCTGACAAGGGTGCGCAGCTGGAGCGTGGCCTCGGGTCCCCCTTTCCAGGTAGTCGAACTCCCCCTATCCCAGCTCTGCTTGGCTGACTCCCATTTGTCTTGAGGGAGGACCCCCTAGTAGGACTGAATCAGAAGTGCGCCCGTGCAGCAGCCCCAGTATAGATCTGCCAACCTCAGTGTAGGGGGAAATTTTCCACATGGAGTATCTCAGTCTCCACTGTCTGGAGAAAGGCCCCAGCGTGTCCCGGCAATCCGCTCACCTTCCATCCAGCGCAGCCCGGGCATCCAGGGCCAGGTGGCGCGGCACTGAACGCATGGTTCCCAGCCTCAGGCTGACGCTGATGTTTCACTGGGCCTTGGGTGCTCAGGACAGTGCCAGACGCTGGGTACTGTTTTAAGAGCCGCGCCTTTCAAACCAAAGGGGCTCCTTAACCAGCTTAACAGGGTCTGGAGGAAAGGTAACGCCTCCTTCTTAAAGGGCAAACTTAGAGGCACAGAATCATGGCCTCCAAAATTCAGGTAGAGAGAGCCCTTAAGTCACCTTTGCTCTCTAAATATGCACATTTGTTGGGTTACCTCTTCCCTCTCAACCCTAATTGTTCTGTGGGTTTAATTTCCCTTTCCTCCCCCCTAGGGAATTCTACTGGGCTCGGGTTCTTTGCCCATGTAGACCCACCTGAGCCCGCGACAAGGGCGCTGCAGTCTTTTTGACCTTCATAGAGATTCTAAGATCCCGAACTCTCAGTTCCAACTCTTATGCTCCACTATAGTCCGGCCGTCCACTTTCCTAAAAGCGGCAACAGTAGCGGGATGGGTGCTGTCAGAATAGAAAGGAAAGAAAGCTTAGTGGACTGCGTGTGCTCAATTGTGAGGGAGAGCAGTGCTAGTCAAGGGACCTGCCCCATTATACCTGGTAGAATTTTGAATTTAGAGGAGACTTAAGATCTTATCCCCGATGCAGGCTAGAGAGAACCACATGCACCTGTCCCTCAGCTCAGGAACTGAAAAAACGAACACTGTAATTTTTATGGAACACTTGCGGGCCATTCAGACTACAGCTGGGAGAAGGGGGAACATTTTTTTTTTTTGTCCCCAGCCACCGGGCCTCAGCCCCTCTGCTGGAGAGGTGAAAGAAGGCAGAGGTACAAAGATGCTCTCCTTATTTAAAGTGCTTATTTAAAGTCCTTTGAGAATGAGGAGCGGGGAGCTCTTAGGCAATCTTTCTTGGGGGCTCCAAGACAAAAAGAGTAGAAAACCCCGGGTCACACACCCAATTCGAGGGCATTCCTTCCCACCCTTCCTGGGCTTCCTCCTTAGGAACTGTGAGAGAAGGCAGGGCTGGACCCATGGGGACCTATTTCCGCAGAGCTAACAAGGACCTCCCAAACTCCAGCTGACCCCCACCCCACCCCCAGCTTTCTCCAGACTTCCTGCGTTCACTGAGAAGGAAGAATCCTGGCAGTTTGCTTCTTTACAGGAAGTAGGAAATGACACTGGATGCAGGAACTTATAACCTGAGTTTTATAAGAGCAGGAATAGCTAGGATTCAACTTGGAAACTGATTGCAGAAGGTGTTCTGCCTTGCCTGTACCTAGATGATTAACAAACTTGTGTGGAATAGAAGAATGAATGGATGATTGGAGGACTTACAAAACCTCTGTGTTTGGCTTCCCTGGAGACTCTGTAAAGTTCTGGCTTTTTCCTGGAGTTGTTTAACTTTCCCTTCATGCAGTCTCCAAAGTTTTATCTCTTGCAAGGAAGCAGTGGTATTCTTGGGTTCTTCATTGTTGATTTTGCTGAGCAGGGGCAATATGCAACAAGAACCAAACCTAATTTCAAACACCCCCATTTGGGGGTTGGGAGAGGTTTTAGCACAGAAACTAGACAAAGTAGGTTGAAGTCCTGTATTTACTTTTTGCTTGGAGCTTCCTTGGATGAATTGACTGAGGGGACTTCTCAGAGACTCCTCCTCCTCCTCCTCTTTCTCCCTCTCCTCCTCCAGCTCTGAGCCAGTTTAGCCTCTGACTTGTGTGAAGGCAATCTGCCCCTTTGTGAGAGGACCTGCTGTCTCTGAAAGGACTGCTGCCCCCAGCCCCTCCTCAGGGCCCTTCTTGTGTGCACGTGGGTTTGAAAAGCTCATTGATTCCCATCCAAAGGGGCTAATTACATTACTTACAGTAAATAGCAGCCCTGCTGTCAGGTATAGCTGCCAAAGTAAGGAGGAGGGGGATGTCTCCAGCTTAGTTCACTTGATTGGCTTCATTTTTGTGTGAAATTGTGTTTTATGAGCTGCATTTTGGCACCCGGAGGACCTAAACTGCGTCCAGTCTTCAAATAACATTATTTTTGACCCTGAGAAAAAAGGAGGGGAAGCAGTAGTGTCTTGAGTTTCATGGAAGAGGTCACTCCAGGAGCCTCAGAAGACAACGCTTTGGGACAGGAAGTCAGGCTGCTGCACCAGGGGTCGTTTCCTCCCTCGCTTTATTTCTGCCTTCCTTCCTTCCCCTTCTCATCTTCTCACTTCTTTTTTTCTTTCCTTCTTCCCCCTCTCCCTCTCTCCCTGGCTTTTCTCCCTTCGTCTTTCTAGCTTTGGCCACAGTTCCCGGTCGGGCTCCCCCGGGCGGAGGGAAGCGGGTCTGCGGCCGGGCGGCTCTTCTGAGGTATCTAGGATGTGCCAGGACACAGGCACCGCAGTCCTGGGAAAGGCGGCGGGAAGTAGTGGGGAACGCAGGCTGACGAAGGGGACGGAAGGAACAGAGAGCGGCCGGCGCGTCCTCCTCTCTGGGTAAAGCCGCGTTGGTTCCTGCCGCAGCGCTGTGCTTCGGACTCCTAGGGGGCCTCTGGCCGTTTGAATGAATCGACAATATCAGAGTATTGTGGACACTTTTTAATGGGGCCGGGGAGGGGCCGCCGCTGCCGAGAATAGAGGGCGACAGAACAATCCCACCTCTTGTGAGGAGCAGGTCTGCCATTCTGCTTGTCAGTTCTCACCTTCCCCTCCTCCACGGCAAAGAGTCCCTTTCACACCCTTCTGAGTGTGCGGGTGCGCCCAGTTTTACAAGTCCTCTGTCCTGCCAGGGTAGTGGGAGCAGCACGCGATGGGGCTAGCGCCCAGTCCTGCGGGGGCAGGCGCCAAGCTCCCGGGAGTCCGCAAGTCGCTTCCCATATTGGCAAGCTTCAAATGAGACATTAGAATCTCCGGCAGCCTTCCTTCAAACCTGAACCGGGGAAGAGAATAAGCCGCCCTATGGCCAAGGCGCAATTGCGTACCCGTGTGTACAGGTCCATGCCCTGTCCCCTACACTCTAATTTTCTCAAAGAAAATTGTTTTGCCAAAAGTAACCCTGAGAAATGCAGACGCTCCAAACGCCCTTTCCACTTCGGATGAAGCCAGCATCTAGTAGGGTCTCCGGCCCTCAAGAAGGTGAGGCAAAGAGATGAATTGTCAGACAGCTGCTTTTAAAAGTGGATTGAGGAAGATGGGATGGGGAGGAGAGGAACCAGCATTATCTCCACCTCAGTAAATTGCTTACATTTCTGCTCAATATTTATGCATTTCGGGTGACAGTCCTGCAGGCTGGGGATGAAAAAGTCCACAAGGAGGAAATCCAAAGTTTGAAGTTGATATTCTGTGTGTCCTGAGCCAAGGTCTGATCTTGAACTCGGATCAAATAGGCGGGCTCTAGGCCTTCTGCAACAGGGCGGGGACAACAAGAGCTCCTTTTCCCCTTTAAAACATGACTGCTGGGAACTCTTGGAAGGATGTGTGTGTGTGTGTGTGTGTGTGTGTGCGCGCGCGCGTGTGTGTGTTTTGTGGGGAGGTAAATGCCCCCTCCTCCTGCCTCCCCGCTCTCTATCCCCCCACCCCTTTGTAATGTTTGTCCTGCTTGCCCATCACCAGGGGGTTGAGAGGAGTATGACAGGTCTTTGTTGTCTGAATAAAAATCCGTGGCAGCTCCGGGGAGAGAACTCCTCCTACTAAATTATCAAAAATGGGCTGGCTTTAGTCTCTTAACAAATTGGACACAGCTCAGGCAGGAGCAGTCCCCAACCCAATCTACAGGCACTGGGAACTTGCAAGCAGCCAGGGAACGCTGAAAATAGCACGTCTTTTTCTTTCTTTGTGTTCAAAACTATTTTCTTTCTTCACCAGATTTTGTTTTCCTCCCCCCGCTGCAGTTGTTTCCCATTAGTAACTCGATCTCTCAGAGCAGTAAGATTCGCCTTCTACGCCTCTTTTTCCCTCCGCCCGAATTGTTTGTTTTCTGCACATCTCCTTCAGGGAGCCTCTGAGGCTTCCCCCCAACTCTTCCCAGTTCTTTTTGCTTCCCCTCGGCCCCCCAAGCAGACCGATTTCCACTCCGTCTGTTTCTTCTCCTCCTTTCTCTCCCTCTTTCCCTCCATCCTCGAGCGTCTCTGCGCTCCTACAGGGCAGCCCTCTCTGGTCCCTTGCCTCCTTCACTCGGATGAGCTGAAAGCCCCGGGCGTGTGTATATGGAAATAGTGGGGTGCCGAGCAGAAGACAACTCGTGTCCTTTCCGCCCCCCAGCCATGCTCTTCCACGGGATCTCCGGAGGCCACATCCAAGGCATCATGGAGGAGATGGAGCGCAGATCCAAGACTGAGGCCCGTCTGGCCAAAGGCGCCCAGCTCAACGGCCGCGACGCGGTAAGGAAGGGCTCCGCCGCGGCGGTAGCCGGGCACCCCTGCGCCCTCTGTTAAACCAAGCCGACTCCCTGGCCGGTGGAGAATGGGGGCGGCGGGTCGTAGAGACGTCCGCTTGAGGGTGGCGGGTGAGTTTTCTCCCGTCCACCTATGCCTACAGGGCTAAGAAACGGTCGTTTTTCTGAATCGAAATGTCTGCAGCTGGCTATCCTCTGTCGCAGCTGATTCCGAAAGAGCAGGGAGAGGAACTGGGAGGAGGTGGGGTGGGGGTTGGTGGCATTCTCTTCTACAGACCTCAAGGTTCCCTTGATTCCGGGGCAGGCGTCTCCCCGGCGAGGATCAGCAGCTCCGAGGGCAAGCTGGGCGCAAGCAATAGGAGGACGGCGCGCTGCCGAGGCGTCCGAGCCAAGCAGGAGCCCAGGTGGCCTTAGTCTCTGGGCCTGATGACCGGACCTGTGGAGTAGATTCGGACGCGACTGGGTCATTTCCAGTTCTCTAGACGCTCGGGGCTTGGGACCCCTAACCGAGAGAATCTCAGGGTTTCTAGCATCCCGACTCAGTCCCTCTAAGGAGACAGCACTATGTTTAGCGCCAGGACCGGGCGGGTGTCATGTGTAGGGGGAAATCAAATAAAACATACGGAGGAGCGCGGCACCCAGTCGAAACGCATGAACTTTATAACTAACCCTTAAACAAGCTAATCAACTACCACTGTTTCTACTATCCATAATAATAAAGTCATGTCCTCTTAATAAAGAAAACTAATTACTTATCTAAGCGCTTCCCTTTCCAGATTACTAACGGTGGCGGGGGTGGGGGGGTGGGGGCGGGAACTACAGAAGTCTCCGGAAATTATTTCGGCCAAACAGAGCTGTGTAGATCCTTCGGTACCACAGTAGGACTTGTAGCCCAAACTAATCAGGAGACTGCTCTAGCCCTTGTCAGCTGGGTTTTGGGTCCGGCCAAGTAGCCCAACTGGTGAACGTGTCTATATTTGTAACACTCATTCAGTGCCGGGGCCCCTGGTCGGAGTAAAGGGCTAAACTTTACTTTTTCAGGCCCGCTGAAGTTTCGTGGGGAAGATCAACCCATTTCTGCTAGTCGTGAGGGAAATGTCCGGAGGTTAACTCCTTTTCCCTTTTTCTGGTCATCACGTTTAAAAACAAATAGTAGCAACCCAAACCCAAATTTTGCAGCGGGGCTGGGCTCCTCAAGGTGGGGCCACTGGGGCATCCCGAGTCGGGTCAGTGGGACCCAGAGGGAAGCATAACTTGGGCACTAAACAGATTTTCAAGACAAAGGTCTCAGTAAGCCTGTTGATGCTAGGGAAAGAGGGGACTGTATAGAGCGGGCTGGACAGCGGACCCTCTTTGGGAACAGCCACTCTACACATTTATTGGGAACGGGACCAATAGCCCTGAAAATTAGGGAACAGCAGGGTCTGCCAAATATATCTCAATCAAAACAAAGTCGACCAAATTATGAGCACAGGTCCAATAATCTCCCCTTTGCTTTTGATTTCAATGCTGCTTATAAGAATTTAGAGAAATCGAACTGTAATATTTTTTGTTTAAAAATAACCTGTGCTCGTTGAAATTTCCTTTTCACTCCCCTATCATTTCCGTTGTTTTATTTTGTGTGCGTCGAAAACCACAATTTTTAGCTTGTAATTATTTGAATTCGGAAACGATTACCAAACTGTAGTCAATATTCTCCTAGTCCTTTTTAAGCGAGGCTCCGGATGGCTGGGATGTCTTTAGGTTAATAGTCCCGGGAGGACGCGAACGCCGGTTCAGGCAGACACGGAAGAAAGCAAGCGGGCCGCAAAGAGAGAAATCACAAATGTTTCCCCTGACTTTTGCCTTTGTGCAGTGGACCCTGGCCCCTGCCGCTCTCCCTGCACACCCTGGGCTTGGTCTGCCTGGGGGAGAACCCCGCGTCGTGCGGCTACACCGCGCGCCCTCCTCAGCCTTGTGGTGTGCTTTCTTTGCAGGGCATGCCCCCGCTCAGCCCGGAGAAGCCCGCCCTGTGCGCCGGCTGCGGGGGCAAGATCTCGGACAGGTACTATCTGCTGGCTGTGGACAAACAGTGGCATCTGAGATGCCTGAAGTGCTGTGAATGTAAGCTGGCCCTCGAGTCCGAGCTCACCTGCTTTGCCAAGGACGGTAGCATTTACTGCAAGGAGGATTACTACAGGTACTCCCCTACACCCCCACTTCCTACGCCCGAGTACACCTGGAGGGGCCATCTGCCTGAGCCCGGAATCCCCTCTCCGTCCCCTACCTTTTGCCCCATTCCGGGTGCGGTTATCATTTCGGAGACCAGGGAAACCCACTGCATATGCCTTCAAGCTGTAATCTCCCTGACCGACGGTGAGGGTGGGTGGGAGGGACATTAAAAGTCTAGAGCTTTATCAGCGAATACCACGCACTCCCATCACTTCTCAGCTTGGCTGGCGGAACTTGGGGAAATCTGGGGAAGAGTAAATGGACGTGGTCTCCGTCTACCGAGACTTGATTGGGTGTTTGTTTTCCGCTTGCTACGAATTGGGCAAGTTCTGCGCCTTGAAACTGAAGTAGTGGCTCCGGCAGCAGCAACAGAGTGTTAGGTTTTCGTAGGTGGCAGGAGACTCTGTAAATGACTATGAAAAGGAATAAATGCCATTGCCAAAACCCAAGCCACTCAGTTCCGGGTTCCTTTTATCGCTAGTTACAACCATGCCCGCCAGATTGGAGAAAACTCAGCAGCAGGCATCTTTATTGATTCTTCTCAGTTATGTTTCTGGATTGGGAAAGACAGGACTAAGTGCAGGTGACCTAGTTCCGCTCTCAGCCCAAGCAAGATAAGTGGTTAAAAAAATAATAACCTTTCCTTTACAAAATCGTCATTTTCCAGGACTGTGTCCGCATGCTTTCCCACATCCGCGCACATCCAGGAATAATTATATCTTCTTTCATTCATATGTTTTGTAATTGATTGAGTGTTTTCACTTGGCATGGCAATTTAATATTCTAGTACTGTGAGTTAGCTAGTGCTAACTAGTGGTTTGCTTTTTAAAATTTTTTTAAATGTTTTAAATTTTCACTTTACAGAGAAGAAAACTAAGGCTTAGTTGCCGATTCTTCTGACTTTAATGTAAAGATCCTTTGTCTTGGTTTATCAGAAAAGGTCGATGAGCAAATAAAATTAATGCCTACTCTCCTGTCCCCCTGGAACCCTCCCAGGTCCCAGTCCCAGGCCACTGCAGACCAAACCCAGGTGTCGCGGGTGGGATATGGCTCTGCCTTGCTTCAACTAGCGCCCTGACTCAACTGTTTCCTTCCAGAAGGTTCTCTGTGCAGAGATGTGCCCGCTGCCACCTTGGCATTTCCGCCTCGGAGATGGTCATGCGCGCCCGAGACTCTGTCTACCACCTGAGCTGCTTCACCTGCTCCACTTGCAACAAGACTCTGACCACGGGCGACCATTTCGGCATGAAGGACAGCCTGGTGTACTGCCGCGCCCACTTCGAGACCCTCTTGCAAGGAGAGTATCCACCGCAGCTGAGCTACACGGAGCTGGCGGCCAAGAGCGGCGGCCTGGCCCTGCCTTACTTCAACGGTACGGGCACCGTGCAGAAAGGGCGGCCCCGGAAGCGGAAGAGCCCAGCGCTGGGAGTGGACATCGTCAATTACAACTCAGGTGTGCCCCCTATCCTCACCCCCGGCGCAGCCCCGGCCTCCCTGAGGAAAATTCGTAGAGCTCCTTCCCCGTCCAAAGTCTTGCTGCAAGAGTGTGTTTTGCCCAATGCCTCTGTTCTCACTGCAACTCCCTCTCACTCTGAAGGAAGGCAGAGAGGGAGGAGGAGGGGGGAAGGGAGGGAGAGGCAGCACTTTATTTAGGTTGTGGCAAGAAACACATTCATAACTATGGCGCTGTAGTGACTTTCCCCAAACAGGCAGAGCCAAATCCTTGTTGCCCATTAGTTAATGAGCCCGTTAGTTTCTGGCTCTCAGTTGGAGCAAAACAGCCCCAGGGCAATTTCTTTGTGGAGGCCAAATTATAGATCCTGTAGGAGGTTTCCTAAATACTGAAGAAAAAAAAAAAGTCTACAGAGCCCAACCCTAGTCTGTCTAGAGGGGTCAGAGGCTGTGGTCACCAGCCCAAAGTTAATCAGGAACACAGTTGGCAAGAGCGTTGAAAAACCTAATCCCTGATCTTGGCAAAAAGCAGTTGTAGGGGTGGGAATCACTCTCCACAGCTGAGCTAGCCTGTGTCTTTCCTAAGCCAGGATATTCAACCAGACGTCTCATTCCCGGTGTGATAGACCATCCAGACATCCAGACCCCTGGAACTGAAAGTACCTCCAGGTCAGGCCTCCTGAAGAGGCTTAGTGGTATCTCAGGCCATTCATCTATACTCAACCACCTTCTCTCTTCATTAAAAACAACATGCAGACAACAAGTCAAGAACACATTCTTCCTTGCTTTGGGGGACACGCCTATCATGTATCAATCTCTCACATGCAGCAGTTTCCCATTGTTGGTAGCCTGCCCCCACTCCCCATCCTCCAGGTGAGGATGGTGATCGGCTCTGCAGATGATAATCTAACTCTGAGCAGAACAGCAACTATTCTTGTGAGTCCCAATCACTGGAAAAAAAGAGGTTTTAGAAGGCCCTGGCGAACTTTTGGGGAGCCTAAGGACCTTAACTGCTTTGGCTGTCAGTGCCCTGGCCCACACCTGGCTGAGAATCTCAGCAGACTGACACTCAGGACAGGGGAGACCATTCTGTTGGAAGGAACCTTGAGGACCTTATTATGGCAATCCCACTCTATTACAATGAATGTCCCCAGATACCAAGCATGGGCATCTCAGAGCATGGGATCTTGCCTGTTTTTCTCTTCCAGTTCCCAGGGCCTGGTATGGTGCCTGACATTGCTAGTCAATGGTAAAGAACAGTGTCCAGCCAGTTAAGTGATTTGCCCAAGATCACACAGCCAGTGTGAATGTGAAGCTAAGAGTCCTGCTCTGAGTTTAGAGTTTTCAGGGGAACCCACACAGGATGAGTGGCCGCTCTCTCAGACCTCCGTTAGGCTCTCTCCTGGGGTTCTCTACCGACTGATCTAACGGAAGAGGAGAATCCTTTATGGGCAAGCACAGCGGGTGGCCTTGCAGGGAGAATGGGGAGCAATGGGGAACACTGTGCGGCAGCACTTGTCCCTAGGGGGTTCATACCAGGGCTGCTGGACGAAAAGAAAAGGACCTGCCGGCTCACTGCAAATCTCACCAGGGTCGTTCAATCTGTGTGAGGGCAGCGGGCGAAGCCCCAGGTTTTGGCAACCCTCAGTAGTGGCCATGCCCTCACACTGGCCCCTGCTGTGCTGGGGCAGGAGATTTGGTTAGGGGCCACTTTGCCCAGCATGCTTACTTCATCTTCTTTGATGCGTGGTCCCCGGGGCAGGGCAGGCAGGGCACTAATTGTTCTTTATTAATAGAAGGTGACATTGGAATCTCAAGCCACTCACCAAGGCCCTAATTCCCGAGGGGGAGAGAGAGAGAGAGAGAGAGAGAGAGAGAGAGAGAGAGAGAGAAAGCAAGCCACTCATACACAAACTAGTGAGTTTTTTTTGGAAAGAAAGGATCTCTCAGCCCAGATAAAGTCCAGAAGGGTGAAGATTTCTAGCCAAATAGTAGGCAAGCCTGACTTTTTGATTGTTTATTTAATCTAATTAGCTAAATTTGATTTCGCCTTGGATCTTCATGTTAGATCCAAGGAGCTTTAAGAACAGTAGAATTTAGATTCTTTTACTTCTCTGAAAATAACTAGAGAGTACAAATTTATTTTTAAGAAGAATAAAAGAATCCTTCTGAGCCACTTAGGTCTTTAGTTTGCAGATTAATGCTGCTACAAGTTGTTGTGGAGAAGGTCGCTTTTGTCTTGGTCCCAAAGGAGGGAAAAATTGCTTAGGCCCCCTTAGCCCGAAGAGTTTGTACCTCGCACCACTACAAACTGGATGCCTCTTAGTTAACATCTACTCCATCCTTTCTGGACTTTTCCCAGAGATACTATTCAATAGTATATATGTTTTAAAGATCAGGTTAAAATTATCTATGGAAATTGGTTTGAAGATGCCTGACCAGAAATCAGGCCATCATTTAAAACAGTGCTTGCAAATCTGATGCCACTTTGTTCCAAAACTAGGGAAAGAAACCCTTCAGCAAATTAAACACGCGTTAAAATGTAAAAAATAAAATAAATCCAGTTTTAACTCATTATTTTAGCCTTCTTTGGATTTTGTCTTGCTATCTTTCATTAAATGTAAACATTAAATGTAAACAAGTCTCATAAAGGGTAAGGTTGATACTAAACTAAGTATAATTTACACAATATGTTTTCAAAATGTGCAGAAAACATGCTTGTGATTCAAAGAATCTCAGAGAAGATGTGAAACTTGGCAAAGGCCAGCTAGTGCTTGATAGGGCAAATGCCTTTTAATGAGAATGTCCGTAGTTTTGTTTATACTTCTGTGCAAATTAATCAGGCAAATATTTTAGAAAGAGACATGGAAAGTTTACCTGAAATGCTAGCTTGAAATAAAGCCCTCTAGGGATGAGAAGAAGATTTAGTTTAGGATAGGAAGCTCTTATTTGTGTAATTTAAACATTAATTGAGAGATTAAACTTTTGCCACTTCTCAAAATATCCTTTCCTTAAGCCCTTTCTTCCTATCCAAACTTTTAAGGCTCCTGGTGGTTAAATTAGCCTGGCACTGACCCCTAGTGGTCTTCCAGGGATCACTTCATTCTCAGAAGGTTACATACCTTCACAGCGACACTCACTTTAGGATGGGTGACCATCGCATAAGTGACTGGAAATAAAATACTTAGATCTTCTCATTAACTTATAATACTGGATGTGAACTGACAGGTAGATATTTAAGACAGTTTTAAGAGTTATCATTTCATTTCATAATTCGGGGAGTGCGGGAATCCCCTACAGCTTTAGCAATAGGCCTTGGAGAAACAGTCATTTGCAAGTTTATATAATGCATGTGTAGTTAAACATAAATAATATCAGATAATGCACTGTTACTCTGTAGAAGAAATAGCTTTCTCTATTAAGTTGCATAATATGAGATAACAGTCACAGGAAAATCATATATAGTAATATCTGTTTAATACAGACCCAACGAGCTATCTCCTTACATATTGGATTGTGTATTTTATGTGGAAACAGGGCCTATAACTGTATTTAACACACTAAAAGGCTCTGCTGAGTTTTTAATCAGCAATAATGGATATAGAAGGCGTTTTCAGGGAAGCCATTTCATTAAATCTTACTACAATTATTTTTCATAAATTTCATTTTAAGAACTAATGATTATATAGTCAGGTTGGGAATCATATTCATTTCTATATATTACCTTGGTGTGGAGTGGGGGAAAGATGGCCAAGGGCATTATTTAAATACCAAGTCCTCTGTCCCAAGTGTGAAATTCAATTTGATGTATTGTTCAGGAAAGGTTACATGTTACATATGATAGGAAAGAAATATGAGTTGAAGAACCCTCCGATGACTAACGTGTGCCCCTTTGACTATTTTTTGTGGGTATATTTATAATCTGGTTATGAAATATGGCTGAGTTTACTGGAGATAAGTATAGTTTTATAGTAGGTCATAGAGATGCTGTTTCATTCATTTGAGGATATGAAAGTGCAATTCTGTAGAATATTTGAACTTGACATATCCCCACTGGGCCAAAATAGGATAAAATGTAATGCATATTCTTTCTGTTATCTCTGGACATATGGTAGCCTTTCTGGTGGAGTTTAGGAAGCCTATGTTTTACATTCAAATGTATATATTTGACTTGGATTCCACTTCGAGTTGATTTAATTTCGCATTAATACTCACTTGTAATTTACTGATGAACAAAGGGCCCAACATCTTGATTGAATGCTTCTTGAGCTCCTACCCCTGTGTTTGACTCAGGGAATCAATTCAAAGTTGAATATGGTATAGTCAGTTCCCTCAATGAACTCACCTGTTCTTTTGCCAAGTGTGTCCTCCTACTTATGCGTCTTATGGAAATACAAACAAAGGAGACATTTGTTTGTGTCTAGTCTTTTTACATTAGGAAGAATTTCTTATTAAGTGAGTTTTATATGTGGCTGCCTTCTTGGGTGATGACTACAAAACTTCTGTATTTCTGTAAATATGCTGATTTGATGAATATTTTTTAAAAAGTAATTCTAAACGGAGCCTAGCAGGCAGATAACATTGTATTAAGCAGAACATTTTATTAAGCAGATTGGAAGAGCTCACATTAAGGGATGCCTCCCTTTTTTAAGATTCAGGTTTCTTTCTCCCTGGAATGACATGATCAGGTTGGTTTTAGATTTTCTGTTATAAAGCAGTACAAGGCAGGATGATCAGATCTAAATTTATATAACTATCTGAAGGAAGAATTTAAAGAAAAAAAAATTGCCATGCTCTTTAATTTGTGAAGTTGGCTGAAGTTGGTTGTGTAAATATTTCACAAAATGTTTTCATTTTACAATTGTATTTCCTATGCAGAGCCAGTAGATTCTTGGAAATGACCCTTTAAAAGTGTAGCTTTACATCCTGGGGATAATGACTTTCTGGCTGGTTTCAAAGACTGGGTTGTTTTGCCCTTGGTGCTAAGAAAGTCTTTGTAAGGGAAGAGAAAATGCCGCCCTCTCTCTGCCAGGCCAGCCAGGGGCACAGCTCACATCCCACTCACATACATCTGGAGCAAAAGGGACTAAGATCTGAGCCTAGAAATAAGCACCATCAGTATCTCTCAACTGTGAGCTGTGGGGAGCGCTTCAGGCGTGAACCGTGTGAAGGGAAGTCTGGGCTCATTCTCTTTCAGAAATATTTATTAAAATCACTCCAGGGAAAAAATATTTTCTTTCTGGTGTAGCCCTGTTAACCAGTCATAGCTAAAAGCTGAAACAAATAATATTCTTATGTTTACATAAGAAATTCACAAATTTTAAATTTCTAACTTCTCCTCCTTTTTCAGCCTTTTCTAACTTTTTCCTGACTGACAGAGCTCTAGGAATATGAGAAAAGGCTAACCCTTAGAATTGACCTAGATGCTTCCTTAGTTGGTGGGCTCTCAGAAACTTTCAGACTTGAGGGAGTAGTAATACTTGTTTCTCTACGTCTCATGACAAAAAGCAATACCTTCAGACAGTGTGTCTCATTCCAGAAATATAGACAAAAGGTAGAGTCTGAAAACACTGTGAGTGTGGGCAGTGGGGAGCTGGTACAAATAACTATATTAGAAAAGGGGTTCTTCTTCTCACTCTCGTAGGTCTCTCTCACTCCCACCTTACTACTTAGGGTTTGTTCATATTCTCAAATTCTTCTAGCAACCATTAAACAAAAGAGAGGATTTAACCAATATTTTTCTATTGCATAAACTTTGGTTGTGTCTACATTAACAGACAAGTTCAGCTTACTTTAGCAATTATCTTCTTTCTTTTTGTCTAGATACTACTCATAATTGGGTTGACAACCTTTTTCACTGCTGCTTTATTACCATAGCAGTGTCATACAGCCTGCCATCATGTCAGCTAATGCAAGAATTTCCACTGAGCAGTTGTTTGTTCACTGTTACTGTAACAGGTTGTAATGAGAATGAGGCAGACCACTTGGACCGGGACCAGCAGCCTTATCCACCCTCGCAGAAGACCAAGCGCATGCGAACCTCTTTCAAGCATCACCAGCTCCGGACCATGAAATCCTACTTTGCCATCAACCACAACCCGGATGCCAAGGACCTCAAGCAGCTTGCCCAGAAAACAGGTCTGACCAAAAGAGTTTTGCAGGTAAGACACGTGCATCATTGACTGTGCATACATTTCCCTTCCCCTTCCCAGTAAAAATAGTGCTCTTCCCTGGTTAGAGTGACGCAGATATTTCCTATATTGCTTCTTACTAGTTTATCTTAGCTATCTCCCTAGAGGGTTTTCTGAGATTTTGCAGGGGCTTCCTGGAGGGTGCCCAAACAGAGACCCAGGGTCTTTTTGAATACAGCCACATTCTCTCTACATATGTGGAGATGGGCCCTCCAAAGGCAGCACAGCTTGTCTCACTGCTGTGCAAATGCGAGTGATGTTATTTGCACAGGCCGTGGCTTTATCGATTTCCATTAATATTATGCTCAGTGCACGGACTTGAGAAGGACCTGTTGGCACTGCCTTAACTCGGCAAACTTTTGGCAGCCTCACTCACCTTCCAAATTCAGGTGGAACCTTTTTTTCACTCCTGAAAAGCCAAAAGTATGGTTAGTGTTTCAGCAACCAATTGGAGCAAGTATTTTCCTGCCTTAACAAACCATAATTAAAAACAAAATACTGGAAGTTAGTTCTGCTGTCCAATTGATTTCCTAAACTCATCATGGCAAGAACATATAAACTAATGAAATTATGATAGGTTGCTGTGAGTCGCCTGTGATCTTCTCTCACTTCTTGGTGACAAATAGCAGGCATTTTAAATTCTGCTAAACAGTTTCAGGCTGTTTGAGGTCTGTGGCCCTGGAAGTTTTTTTTTATGTGAAGAATATATACCGTGTGTTGGGCTCACGAATGGCTTGAAGTCTGTTTCAGTGATGTCCATTTCATATGAGTGATTCTTACTTTGCCATACTTTCAATGGCCCTGCTTCTACCCCTTCTCAAAAGATAACAGTTGAGGAATCACCGTGTATTTCCCCCTTTTTATCACCATGTGTTCATTTCCATGGTATATCCACTTAAACATCAGTTGTTCCAAGTGGCACTTGTTAATGCTACAGGGTGGAATAAGTGCAGTTGAGAGAGAATAAATCCGTAGTGTTACTTGAATAACTCTGTTTTAAAAGAAAAGAAAAAAAAGCCCCTTTCCTCCTAAGAAAAACAAACAATTATATTTAAAAGGAGAAACCTATATCAAAAAAAAAAAAGAAAGAAAGAAAAAGAAAAAGTGAGAGAGAAAGAAAAGAAATATAAAAATGAACATCGGTAAAGAAATCAATTGGGATTGGTTTGCAGGTTTGGTTCCAAAACGCACGAGCCAAATTCAGAAGGAACCTTTTGCGGCAGGAGAATGGGGGTGTTGATAAAGCTGACGGCACGTCGCTTCCGGCCCCGCCCTCAGCAGACAGCGGAGCTCTCACTCCACCCGGCACTGCGACCACTTTAACAGACCTGACCAATCCCACTATCACTGTAGTGACATCCGTGACCTCTAACATGGACAGCCACGAATCCGGAAGCCCCTCACAAACTACCTTAACAAACCTTTTCTAACATTGGTTTTTTTTTTTATTTTTTAAATTCTTCCTCTTCTTTTTATTATTATTCTAATTATTATTATTTTATTATTTACAAGACTTTTTTTTTTCTTCTAACCCACAAGATATTTGGGGAATAAAAATAACAGCTTGGTGTGTAGCATCTGCAGCCACTTGGCAAATGAGTTTACAGTATTGTCTCCTTTAAGTGAATATATTTTGTCTACAAAGTGTATTTGGATTTAAAAAAATTAATTAGATCTTTCAGTTGGTAAGGAGAGTTTTTGAATAATTCTAATAAGTGCCTCTTAAAATTGTATGTTACTTATTTCCAGAATCTCGAAGAAAAAAGAAAAAAGAGTGGTATTATTATGGGCAAATAATCATATTCCCACTTAAATGATTAGGTTAATAAAGAACCAGATAATTAATTAGTTACTTTTTAAATCTTGCAATTGTATGTGTGATTATGCAGTTTTGAAAACGTTACATTTTTTAAATCTTAAAACTGAAAACTTGTTTTTAGCATTTCTATTTCTTACCTGAACTGTTAATTCAAGTGAGGAATATGATGAAATAAAAGAATTAACTACAGACATTTTAAATAGTAATGATTAATTAGGTGAGAAATCTATTACAGGAATGTGACTTTTCCTTCTCTTAGGGGTGTACAACTCTAAAAACTTTTTACTTGGTTATTTGTTTTTCAACATTTGAAAAATACTTAAGCTCCCTATGTATCTATGAAAATTCTGCATTGATTTTGACATTCCATACTTTTAACCTCCTAAAGCTAAAAACAATAGCTCGGAAACCATTCTTTCTAGTTACCTTTTTTTCCCAGGGAAAATGGAAATAAGCAAAATATAATGTTTTAAGAAGTAAAAAAATCAATATAATTTAATTAATAGCTCTATTAATTGGCTTCAGCTGTACCATGATATTGTATCTGGCATTCTATATGAATAATGTTTAAAATACCCAGCCTGGTAGACTTATACCAACAATTGGTTTTGTTTTGTTTTATTTTATTTTGACATAGGTTGACTTATGTATTGAAAATAATTTTTCTGATATTAGAGATTTGAAGTTATTAGTCTTAAAGTAGATAAACTCAGAAGCCTTGTGGATGCTGATCTGAATATATTTCCTAGTTTACAGTAGCATTTTTTTCTTTTAATTTAAGCTAAAATCTTAATGGTCTGGGCAGTGGTGAATGTTCATCTATTACGCTTCTGTTGTAGTTAAATACCAATTAGATTGTGGATTTCCTAAAAAAATAAAAAAGAAGTCAAGATATATGTCTTGCTTTAGTGGATTGTTAAGAATAACTTTGCACATATTTTCCACTTTTTGGACCCCTTAAATCTCCTTTGGTGGTCGAAGTGGCTATTTAATAGATTTTAAAGGTGTCCTTCTGGCTGTATAAATGTGTGGTTACATATTGACAGTTCACTGCCCACATTAAAGTGCATTATTGTAACTTTTGCTCAGGGTCTTTAGAAAATTAGCACAGAAAGTAGCTTATTTTTTAAAAAAAGATGATGGAAGATAAGTTAACACTGTAACAGAAGAAAGGTGTGATTGCCATTATATATTTAGCAAGTATGGTTATCATCTTATATGGAGCTTAAATCTTGACTTTTCATATTTCTATTACATTTTGGGCATTTACCACTAACCAGACCAAACAACCTTGGTAAGGCTGAGATCTTATTAATACACTTTTACAGGTAAAATATTGACACTTATAAATTTTGTTCTTTGACAGAACAATATATGGTACTATATAGATCTACTTTATTAAGTAGACTAATTATAACTCAGTTCTCCTATGTGCCTTATGATATAACTTGGAAGTAAGTTTGTGAAAAATCAGGATATATGTGTTGTTTGTTAAATTAACTGTTTTAAGCCCTTTTAACACCTCACTAGTTTTGTACTGTTTTACCTCTTATTTCTGAAACTCTTTTTATGGTGTATCCTGTTAGAGGGGACAAACATGTCATAGAAAGCAGTTGTGCACTCTTTCAAATATAGTTGATAAATTCAATAATCTTATATATTGAGCTTCGTGTTTATAGTACAGTAAGTGGTCTAGCAAAATTGTCCATGTTTCTTTGTTTATTGATAAATGCATTGTATAGAAACTATTTCCCCTAAATATTTATGGACCAAACAATTGTGATATATCCTATTAAATTTGTGTGAATAAACCATTTTGAATCTAAGGAGTTTTCTTTCCCATCAGTTTTATTTAAGTTTTAACCGTACTAGTGTGTTCCAGCATCTATATGTAAAAGCTATTCAAATGGTAATACAACATTGTTAGAAATATTTAAACATACAAATAGTTTTTAGATTTCCAAACTTCTGATTCATATGAAATGTTACACATTGTTGCACATGCAGTGTAATTCAACCTAGAAATACCTTTGAATATATTTGCTTATAACAAAAGTAATGCCCCACTGATTTGACTCAGTCCAATTTTTAGAATAAAAAGGCTAATTAGCATATAAAGTAATTGCATGGAACGAAACCTTAAATATGATTAAGATTTCATGTTAGGTCTATTGAGCACAAATGGATATTTGTAAATCTAAATAGAAATTGCAGACCCCTAAAAGCCAAGTTGCTCTGTAGTTAATAAATTGTCACTATGATTTTTTTCAGGGAGAACAAATCTTGGGGCATTACAGCCAAACATCCCGACGTTTGAAAATTCCCTAAAGTATTAAAAGAAGGGGAAAAGTTTGATCGGAAATCCACTGCAGTGAAGACAAAGACACTATTAGGTTATGATAATCATACATTAAAAAATTTATTAAGCCAAAAAAAAGAGAGAGAGAGAGACTTAAATGTCATTTACTGAATGTTAACGAAACTTGTGTTCTTTATGGTGTCTAACACAACTGAAGGCCTAAAATTATGTGGTTTAAACAAAATTAGATAAACCATGTACAAAACCAGAGCAACCTGGCAGTAATATGCCCACCCCATATTTGAAAAAAATTATTATTGAAAAAAATTTCACACATTTGTCAAGCACAAATAGTTGTAAAATAAAGTCCAAAACATTCATTTCACCTGCTTGCTAATGTGTATTAGTCCTGTTAATGGCATTTTCCAACTGTAAATTCAAAGAAAAGCTATCACCCATTTAAGAGTATAGGGATCAAACCCCAGTAATTTTAGCATTATTGTTTATCACTTCCTTTTTAAACAGAAATCTCTGCATGCACTTTTACATATGTCACCTCTAGTGTACACCTCTGTATGATGACTTATCTTTGCTGTTTCTTGTATGATAAATAGCTTTCATTAATAAACATTTATTTGATGCAAACATAGTTAACTTTATGTTAAACACACGCTGTTGAAATTAATTTTGAACACTTAAAGAGGCAGCACAGTACATTTACAACTTGTTATACTAATGAAAAATACAAACAGCATAGTGAGATTAAATTCTGGTAATCTAGGATAAAATTACTTACTTGGTTTTTACCTTTTCATGACTTATTTTCATTTGTTGTGTTCAATTGCCACATGTATTAAAAATAAAAAACAAAGTGAACCCAAATTACAACAAAATAAACCTTAGAATAAACTATTGTGTAAAATTTCAGCAACTTTTTTAGATTACTAGGGTAAAATTTATAGATCCTATGTGAGTTTACATGTTTGCTATGCAATGAACAAATTTATTGATGTATACAAATATATTCTGAACTATAAAAAGATCCAATCTTTGCATAGTTCAAGTTACATATGATTATTACAAACAAAAAAAGCAAATGGAAAGACAGACAAATATTTAGGAATGAGGTTTTTTTTAATTGTTAAAGGGAATATTTGAAGAATAAAATTTTAGCTATTCCTATTTAGCCGTATATCCAAAGCGTATGTTAAACAAACTAACATATACTTTCCAGAAAATTTTTCATTATGATGAAATTTTTATTATATACAAATGAACCCTATGTAAATGATGTAACTTTTATGAATGACAGACATTAAATATTTCACTTACATGTATTCTCAGAATTTTGAATGTTTTCTTAAATGCTTTCACTTCCTGAATACTAAAAAGAAAAAATTTTAAAGAAGAGAGAGCAACTTACTAATAAAAAAAAAGCAATGCACCATGACAAGTAGACTATTTTGAGTGATCACAAATCATGCTGGTTTTGTCAGTAACTTGAATGTTTATGCCTCATTGAAACCTCATCCACAGCTATAGCAACTTAAATAGATTTTCCAATGCATTTCCAGCCAGTTTATTCAAATCTTTGCCCTACAGTCTTGCCTTCTTTCCCTGTTCTGTCACCTATGGCAATTTCATTTAGAAGTATTTTGGAACTTCGCCTGGTTTTACAGACCTTTAAATATTTGTCTGGTATGTGAAATGCAGGAAGAGACCAGAGAGGGAAAGAACATAACTGAAATTAGACATCTGAAAAAAATAATACAAATTTGAAACAGGCACTTTTTTAAAACCAAAAAAAAAAAAAAAAAAAGAGAGAGAGAGAGAAAGGAGTACTAATTATGTGAGTGGGAAGAGGAAGCGTGTGATGCAGAGCTGGAAGGTCTATTGTGCTTTACTGTGATGTAAAGCAGTCTTTGAGTCTGGGCAACTGCACATTTACTGTTTGGTGTGGAATAGAAAAATGTGGACCTCTTAGTTGAGAGCAGGACACTAAATTTTCATAGCTTCTACCTCCCAGTTGCCTGGGTTAGTCTAACTTCTGGCAGATTGATCTTGGGCAAAAAGCTTCACTGAGAGTTAGTGTCTGTGTGCTTTGGTTGAATAGCCACCTTAATACTGACTTACATAGTGGGTAGGTTTTTGATACCTCAAATAAGGATAAAACTCCATAATAAAGGACCCAAAGCAAATACTTTTAAAACTTAGGTGATTTTTCATCACCTAAAACATAAATAGCTTTATTTAGCAAAATCCCAGTGGAATCTACCACACATTCTTTTATAATAACCCTTTTCTGGGAGTCAAAGTATTGTTTTTTATTAGCCACATATAAATATCATCTCATTTTCTGTTGCAGTGTGACTGCAAGGCATGTTGTGGTGGAAATCATTAGAACTGGGAAGCTCTGGAATGGAAATTTGGAATCGTGTCATTCTAGGCTCTTAAAGAGAATATTAGGGATAATACTGTTGTAAAAAATAAATATAAACACCTAATTTTGTATGAAGTTTTGCTATTTAAATTTTAACTATGTTATAAACAAAGCTAGCTTTACTTGTAGAGAGTTTGTGTACTCTTGAGCTCATTCAATAGCTTTTACATTTTTTAGTCTCTTCCACAACAGGGCAAAATAAGCACAGTAGGACTTAGTCCAAATTGACGAAATATCATTGAATTTTCTTTGAAACCATATATATAGATAAACTCTGGATTGGTCTTTTAGATCTGTTTTCTGTTTTTAGTAATTGGGAACAAACTCTCGATATTAAAATAAATAAAATGCCTCTAATGTAAAGCCACAGCCCTGCTTCTAGCCAATGTCAAAAATAGGAAGTTTTTTTAATGGTTTACTGTTGATTTTAAACATTTTAATAATAGTGCTCTGCCCTCACAACAGTTTTTTTTCAGAATAATATTATGATTTACCTTATTTTAAAAATAAATTATAATTCTAACTTAAAATATTATTTTAAATGCCCTCTGGGAAGATTTCCATTTTATTTTATGAGGTTCCCTGGCAGTTGGGGGTGGTGAGGTTGGGAGAGGGAAAGTTCAGAACTGTGCATGATACTCAAGGAAAAGTCTATGAATATGATGTAAGTAGTAACATTATTGCCACAACTAAATTTCTGTTTAACTGTGTTGCAGAATAAGATAATGTCATCTAACATCACTCCCTACTTGCAACATTCCTCTGTGAATATTAATATAGTTAACCCTCCCTTATTATGTATCATATCAATAAGTTTCTCTTCCCTTGGATTAATTTTTGCTTCTTTGCGTTACATTTTATCTTGTGCTAAGATAACAAAAAGCAAGCAAGAATAAAGATCCAGATATTAGCCATATGTAGAAAGTTCCTGGTGTGCATTTCTGTGTACTTTTCCCTCACATATTAGAATTGTCAGGAAAGTTTTTTTCTTTTGGAACTTTCTGTTTACATTTTGCATGATCTTATAAATTAACCTGAAGAGTAATTGGATACCTTTTATGGTTATTTGAAAATAAAATTTGCTACAAATAAGATGCTTCAGTCTCTGTTGCCTCATATTATGCATGAATATATTATGTTTTTCTGTACTTTCATATCAAATCAGAAAATATTAACCTTAGAGGATATTTAAACTGTTATTTATGACAAATATACAAAGATGAAGAAATTCAAAGGTGAAATTGCCTTTACTTATTCTCATTCTGCTTCTTTTCCTTTTCCAAAGCAGCAAAAATTATGAAGGGATATCAGCTTTAACTTCAACATTCAAGGGTTTTGACAGCTTGCATCACTTAAAGTATATTTATTATTCAGTAAACTTTAATTCTGTAGAATAAATGCCCTTTATGAAGTGTGATTTTTGAAAGCACAAAGGCATTTCAGGATTTCAAGCAGTCAAAGCTGCTTGAATTCTGCAAGCAGAGTAGTTTTTCAGAAGAGAAATATAATGGAAAGTAATTGTAAATATAACATTTGTAACATTTTACCTGATTGGTCCAAATACTGCACATGAATTTTAAAGAGTTATAAAAGCCTCCAAAATGTTAGGATGTAATTATGTGATGATTATTTTTGTAACATAAATTGAGACAGTTTATTTTATAAATACAATTACCTAGTTACTTTATTGTGTACAGATTCTGAGGTCTCCTTCTGGATATATTTTTTCTTTTATTATTATTATTATTATTATTATTATTATTATTATTATTATTATTTGAGATGGAGTCTTGCTCTGTCACCAGGCTGGAGTGCAATGGTGCCATCTCGGTTCACTGCAACCTCCGCTTCCCGGGTTCAAGTGATTCTCGTGCCTCAGCCTCCCGAGTAGCTGAGACTACAGGTGTGCGCCACCATGTCCAGCTAATTTTTGTATTTTTAGTAGAGATGGGATTTCACCATATTGGCCAGGATAGTCTCCATCTCTTGACCTTGTGATCCACCTGCCTCGGTCTCCCGAAGTGCTGGGATTACAGGCGTGAGCCACCATGCCCAGCCTCCTTCTGGATATTTTAATAACAAGATGTTTATATTTCTAAGGTTCTGATATATTTCCCTAGTTTTCTTCTTAAATTCAGCATCATGAGCCTGTGTATGTATGTGTGTTGTTTATTTTCATCCTAACACCCATAGAAAGATATATATTTTTAAGAAAGAAGGCTCATCTCTTCTAAAGCCAGTTTTTAGTTGAAAGCAAAAGAAAAAGCCAAAATAATGGCGATTTTTCTTCAGTTGAGGTACTGTAATAGGCCTACTTTTTGTTAGCCTAACATAAAGCCAAGCTCCCCAAAGCCTCCCTGCTAATGCAGTAGGGGATCTTTCTAGGTTACTTTCTTCATTGAGCTTGGCCATAACTTTGCTTTTTACTGGACTTGTGTTGCCATTTTGAACTTTTCTGTTCAACAAAGTTTGGCAAATGCTTGTAGTTCAACATAAACAACCACAACAAAAAAGGTAATTTTTGTTGTAATGAACAGTATAATTTACTTCATTTATTAAAAGAGGCACAGTAGAAACAAAAGGTTATATAGGCCAGGCACAGTGGTTCACACCTGTAACCCAGCAATTTGGGAGGCCGAGGTGGGAGGATCGCTTGAGACCATGAATTCGAAACCAACCTGGCAAACATGGTGAGACACCATCTCTAAAAAAAAAAAAAAAAAAAAAAAAAAACAAGAAAAAAACCCAAAAGATTCTTTCACAAATCAAACGGACTATTTTGGTTTAATTTCAACATTATGGGTCTATTAAAGTGGCTGGACTTCAATGAGTTCCTTAGTAAATATCAACTATACATTTACCAATCAATCCATATTTATGTACACATAAGTATCCAGTATGTCATGCTCAGTGTGTGTCCTATGTAATAAATGCAGCTAGATCCTGAGACTTCACCACATATGCAACTTCAGTATCCCGAATACCTAACTATTAAGTGTTGGATTATGAAGCCTTTGGGATCAACACTGATGTTTTCTGCTTTTCCAGAGTGTCTTGTATTGGAATTTATCACTAATAAAAGTTTCCACCATAGACTTTGTTTCTGTTTAGAATCGGATATTGATAAAAGCATAGAATCATTCTGTGTACAAGAAAGAGGGTTACTAAATTGTCTGGCTCAAATTCTCATATTTTTTCAGTTGAAATGGAAAGCACCCAGACAGATGTGTATTGTTTCTAGCTCAGAGACAATTTTTGGCCTTCCTCAGAAAAATGTGTGTATCAAGAGTTTCCACTTAATCTCTGCAGATTTACACTTTTTTCTAACCATTGCTGAAACAATGTAATTGCAATAATTTGGCACTATCGATACCTCTTATTTATTGCCCCTGAATTGTTACTGGAATTTGCAATTCATTTTAATTTACAGTTATTATAAAACACGGATGGTTATTACTTCATTGAATTTTCTATAAATGTTCATAGCTTCCATTACCCATCAGTGGCTTACCACCATTTCTCCTAAATTCTCGTTCATATCACTTCTATTCCCATTACACTATTGAAACCACTTTTCTTAAAGTTAGCAAATACCTTTTTCTTACCCAAATCTTGGTATTTCCCTTCTTTATTCACATTTACTTTTGTGCCAGATTTTACACTCCTTATTACTTGCTTCTCTCCAAAACGGTTTCCCCGCAGGCCACGCACCTGCTGCTTCTCCCTGGGGTTCGGCTGACTCAGAGCCAGCACATCACGGTCCAGCTTCAAAATCTCCTTCCACTCTTGCACTACTTGCTTCCCAGGAAACAACATTCTTTCTTAAAGGCTCAACATTTTAGTGATGACTCCAAATATATTCCTTGAGACATTTCCACCTGACTCTTCTGCTATTGTTTGAAGGGCAGCATAAATAATATTGAACTCAATTTTCTCTTCAGCAAACTTCTGGACTTTTTGCCATTTTTGTTAAAGACATTACTGAGTTTCTCCCAGTCACCCAGACTGGGAGTCATCAATTTCTCCATCAACTTCTTCTCCTTTTTTTTTTTCCTTTTAAAATTATCTTGTATCATTTTGTTACCAAATCCTATTGATCCTTTCTTCATTCTATGTTTTTAATCTCAGTCTTGATCTACTTCTTTTCTTTTCTTTTCTTTTCTTTTTGACATCCCCCTGATCATTGTACTCACTAGAACCAAGTTTTCTTAATTGGTGGGAAGATATTCTCTGTAGGACATCATATGAGTTGTTTCAGGTTTTGTGCTGTTTCCTCCATCTTCACTCTCTGCAGCCTTAGAAGAGTAGAACCAATGATCAGACTTTTTAAAAAGACTGTATCTAAACTATATGAAATAACTTTCTTACTAATGTAGAATCATATGATCTAGAAGGTTTTGATCATTCTCTGTAGGGATTTAAAAAGAGCCTGGGCCAGGTGCGGTGGCTCAAGCCTGTGATCCCAGCACTTTGGGAGGCCGAGGCAGGCAGATTACCTGAGGTCAGGAGTTCAAGACAAGCCAGGTCAACATGGTGAAAACCCATCTCTACTAAAAATACAAAAATTAGCCAGGAGTGATGGCATGCACCTGTCATCCCAGCTACTCGGGAGGCTGAGATGGGAAAATGGCTTGAACCTGAGAGGTTGAGGTTGCAGTGAGCCAAGATCACAGTATCACACTTCAGCCTGGGTGACAGAGTGAGACTCTGTCTCCAAAAATAAATAAATAAATTAAAAAACAGAGCCTGATTATCACCTATTTGCAGTAGCTGAAGGAGAGCTTTCTCAGCCCATGTATAATTAGAATAGAATATGCAGTCATGCATTGCTTAACAGTGGGGACGGATTCTGGGAAATGCATTGCTAGGTGATTTCATCATTGTGTGAACATCATAGAGTGTACCTAAACAATCTAGCTGGAATAGTCTACTACATACCTAGGCTATATGGTATAGCCCATTGCTCCTAGGATACAAACCTGCATAGCCTGTTACTATACTGAATACTGTAGGCAATTGTAACACCATGCCTAAACATATCTAAATACAGAAAAGGTAAGGTAAAAATGCTATAATCTTCTTTTTAAACTTTTATTTTAAGTTCAGGGGTACAACTATAGGTTTGTTACATAGGTAAACTTGTGTCATAGGGGTTTGTTGTACAGATTATTTCATCACCCAGATATTAAGCCTAGTACCCATTAGTTATATTTCCTAATCCTCTCCCTCTTCCCATCCTCAACTCTCCAAAAGGCCCCAGTGTGTGTTGTTCCCTTCTGTGTGTCCATGTGTTCTCATCATTTAGCTGCCACTTGTAAGTGAGAACACACAGTATTTGGTTTTCTGTTCCTGTGTTAGTTTGCTAAGGATAATGGCCTCCAGATCCAATCATGTTCCTGCAGAAGACATGATCTCATTGTTTTTATAGCTGCACAGTATTCCACGGTGTATGTGTCACATTTTCTTTCTTTCATTTCTTTTCTTTTCTTTTTTTTTTTTTTTTTTTGAGACTGAGTCTCGCTCTGTCGCCAGGCTGGAGTGCAGCAGTGCAATCTCAGCTCACTGCAACCTCCAACTCTCTGGTTCAAGTGATTCTCCTGCCTCAGCCTCCTGAGCAACTGAGATTACAGGCACATGCCACCACACCCAGTTAATTTTTGTATTTTTAGTAGAGACGGGGTTTCACCATGTTGGCTAGGACGGTCTTGATCTCCTGACCTTGTGATCCACCCACCTCGGCCTCCCAAAGTGCTAGGATTACAGGTATCAGCCACCATGCCAGGTCCACATTTTCTTTATCTAGTCTATCATTGATGGACATTTAGGTTGATTCCATGGCTTTGTTATTGTGAATAGTAAAACTGCTTTTTTTAACTCTTTCTATGTATGTAGTAAAACTGGTAGTTTTAAGGAACCACTTAAGATAGTTCATACATGCAGTCCATCATTGACTGAAATGTTGCACAGTGCATGATCGTACTTGTTAATTTTACTTGATAAAATTTTAAATATTAATTTTTTATTAAAACAAATATGAATACGCAATATAAGAAAATAAAAGTGTTTGCTTGAATTGTAAAGATAAAATCTGCTACTTCAAAGAAAGTTTTGGTTTGCAGGCGGATATCCTAAGATTGTACTCCAGGTTCTCAGGAACAAATTGGTGGAAGAGTTTGAGAAGTGAGGAAGGAGTAGAGTAGAATCAAGGTTCCTCTGGTTCCAACCACATGTAACAGGTGTGTGAAGTAGAAGAATCAGCCGGTGCAGTGGCTCATGCCTGTAATCTCAGCACTTTGGGAGACTGAGGTGGGAGGATTACTTGAGGCCAGGAGTTCATGACCAGCCTGGGCAACACAGCAGGCCCCTGTCTCTTTGAAAAAGAAAAGAAAAGAAGCAGAGAATCATGGGATTTGGACAGACAGACAGGCCTGGGTTCAGATTCTACCTCTTCCACTGTAATTCTAGTCCAATCCTTCAGTTGCTCACATTCTTCATACTTTAGTCCTTTATTTGTGGATTCTCTTATGTCTAATTTCTCTTGGCTGAAATATTTACTGTATGTTGCAAGAGTAATCTTTCTAAATATCGCCTTTCAATGACTCCTTCGACTCAGGAACTTTAAGAGACTCCCATTGTAGATATGATTAAATATAAACTCCTCTGTGAAACAGTAAAGGTTCTTTGTAATATGACCCTGTCTCACTCTAACCCCCCGTTGTCCACAGCACGTGATGTATTCTCTGTCACATTTTTGCATACAATATCTTCTCCAATTATAAAACAGATTTCATTACTTCTTATGTGCCCAAATCTTACAAATTCTTTTTCATTACTTATTGCATGCACAATACAAAATACTAACAAAGAAAAACGTTTGGAAGAAATAAAATCATCACCGGCCACCCCCATCATGATGATAAACCATTATATATCATAAATACACATTTTTTCAAGTTATCTTCCAGTCTTTGTATTTTTTTGAAAAATTATAATAATTTTGTTAAAGTTCATAGTTTGATATCTGGGACATGGTAAATAGTAAGTGGTAATTGAATTTGAATCTCAAAGCCATTAATTATTTATATTATTCTGTAGTATCTTCATGAAAATTCCCTCTATTAACTCTTGTCATAATTGATGCCTTCCTTTTTGACCCCTCCATAGCATTCACTGTGTGTCCCATACATTTGACCTGAATATTAGGCCTTTATTATATACATAGCACAAGTCTAGTTATTTCCTATGTCTTCCCCAAATATTAAACCTTTTTTATTTTTGAGAAAAGAGGTTTTTTTATACCTCGATTGTATTTTTAAATGTATGAGGAAAATAGTAATTGTTCAACAAGCATTTTAAAAATTGAGTTGTGATGTAGTAACTCTTTCATAGATAAGACATTTTGTCAAGAAATCTGGGGGAAAGAGAAGCTTTCGTTATGAAGAGCTACTGCTGGCACTTACCATTCTTCATAATGTAAGTCAAGGGAAAGGCAATGACGTGGACCCAGCAGGACTTGTTCAAGTCTTACTTTCCTTCTCTGAGACCAGTAAGTGCTATGTGGGGTTATCCTCTTGAGAATGGAAGTCAGAGTGCTAACTGTTTTCATCCTATTCTGTAGCAAGCAACACCCAGCATCATTATGAATTTCTCATAGGGAGAGCATTCCAGGGACCAGTCCTGGTGCTTTGATTGGGAAGGATAAAATCTTTTTGCCCTGAATATTTTAGTTATGTTACCGTAGTAGTTCTTTCCATTTTGTAAGAACAGTTACCACCATAGAGTTTCAGGAGGCACACTTGAAAGGAATTAAGAGACTCAAAGGAGCATTGAACAAGTCACTAATGATGACCACAAAATCACTACTACTGAATCATAATGCCTTTCATTAATGACAAAGGCATTTAATTGTACTGTTCACTTGTCTATCCTTCAGTTCTGAGTCTTGGTTTGAGTAAGAACGTGTATTGCTCTGAGCAGACTTTCTTATGTATTCATAAGGCAAAATCTCACATTTCAATAAGCACAAATATTTCTTCGGTGCCAGATTAGTGTTAAACTACATTTTCTCCTGTTGCTGGTATCAAGCATATCTGGCTAAACATGACCTGAAACCAACAGCATTACCTTATCAATATATAAACTCAGAGCAGAAATAAATTCTGCACATTAGTTAAAGCATGGCATCAAATCCTTTTTTTTTTTTTTTTTTTTTTTGAGATAGAGTCTCGCTCTGTTGGGTAGTGGTGCAATCTCTGCTCACTGCAACTTCTGCCTCCTGGATTCAAGTGATTCTCCTGCCTCAGCCTCCCAAGTAGCTGGGATTATAGGCACCCACTACCATGCCTGGCTAATTTTTGTATATTTAGTAGAGAGGGGGTTTCTCACCATGTTGGCCAGGTGACCAGGCTGGTCTTGAATTCCTGACCTCAAATTATCTGCCTGCTTTGGCCTCCCAAAGTGCTGGGATTACAGGCGTGAGCCACCGGGCCCAGGCGGCATCAAATCTTTGAGGTGTTCACAGCATAGCTGGGAAGGGTTCGCCATGCTTCCATGGCTGCATCATCCTGGTTGAGAATTGCTTTGTAAAAGAAGGAGGTGTATGCTGTTTTCTCCCCAGGAGCCTACAGCTCACTGGTGTTTATTATTTTTCAAGGTTGGTTGTAGATTTTGTATTTTTTACATTAGAAAATAGGTATTAAACTCCTCTACCAAATTGATGCTAAGTCCTTATTAAGTATGAACTATTTGAAATGCACAATGACCAATAATTGGCTATCTCTACATTAATAAAATACATATGGCCTTTAGATAAGTGTACATAGTTGTTACTAGCAGGGAGATTAATGAACATTGAATGAACTTTGAAATAAGAGGCTCTGGAACACTTTTTCCTTTTGAGACAGGTGAACTTCTAAAGTTGATCAGGCTTGCAGATGAAAATATTTTATATCGCTTATTCTCAAATTCTTCTTTTAAGCAACAAACATTGCTCATTGAACTTTTCCATAAAACTGAATTTATAAATCAGATAAGAGTAAAGCTATTCTGGTGGAGAGAAGAGAGCACTGGAAAAAAAAAAAAAAGCCGTGGTTCCAACATTCTGTCTCCAACACCTTAAGCCTTGCCATGGAGTCTGGAAACTTCTAAGTGAACACTTTGGAAACCACAATTTTAGATCCAAACATAAAATCCTGTCAAAGACTTTGATATATAAAGGAACAAAAGTGATACTCTTGTGGCAGTCAATTATATGGGGAAAATGTAAACATGACAAAATAAAGCTGTAACCTCAAGTGAATCATTTGAACAGTGTTGGCATTGGAGAGGCTGCCCTAACTCAGCTTCCAAAACTTACTTGATCTGAATGTTTATCTCGAGGGCTTGCTGAAAAAAAAAAGCCGGGGGGTGGGGGGTTTCTGGCCCTCACTCTCCCCGATATAAGACTCCTGAAATCATTTTCTTTTTCTTCATAAATATACCCCAAGTGATCAGTCAACTTTGGGAAAACATTGGATCAGATGCTCTTTACTTTCAGCACTAACGTTTTGACGATTCCATTCAATTCCTTGAGTTTTTCCCTAACCTGTGGGACAGGAACATTTTTCCTCAAATTAGTAAGGGTAGAGCAGCTCTGAAAAGCAGGAATTGAAACATGATGGAGTAATGGCAGTTACACAAAGGTGTCTCATTCTCAGAGAACTTGCCCAGACAGCTGTCAGGAGACTTTTAGAAAGTGGCAAAAACTAGGGTGTACATTAGAAGGCAGTGCTTGGAGTTCAGCAAAAGCTATTAAAGTGTTTCATGAGTTTTTTTAGGGTAAAATAGTTTCTGAATAATAACATACATATCTCTGCATCTTTCTAGGCCTGGTCTATCTTGGGGTACAAGAGGGCATCATATAACTTCAGACACCCAACTTCCACGGTTCTCTTAGACCCCCTACTGGAAACATGTGAAAGTCCCTAGGGATGTTTCAAACATACTCATGTATCTGTCAAGTACATCATAGGAGGTGATTTCATGTTCTCCCCTTCAGCTCTGATTTCCCCTGGATGTCTTCCTCTCATAAAGCTGTGTAAGGGTGCCTTTTAAGAGAATGCACCATTTGCATCAAAGGTTCTGCTATTCCCTAAATGTCCCCAGAGAAGGAAAATGACTCCTTCCCCACTCACTGTTGCACTTTTCAGGTCACCTGGGATCCAAGCAGCACTGTGGGAACTCCCTTGTCATAGAGTCCTTCCCTCAACTTCTTCTGGTTTCTGCTATCCGCAGACCTTGATATCAACTCAGAAGACTGTGTGGGAGAGATACCATTCTAACTCCACCCCATCCCAGGCAGCTTTATACAATCTTCCTCTTTCATTTATTCCCAAAAAGAGGTCCTCAAACAACTAACACCTGCAAATCCACTCTTGTCAGGTCTCTCCATTTTGCCAGACATGATTCGACATGCTGGAATCTGAATTTGGGCTCAGGACTGGAGAATCACTATGTATAGTTGTGTAGATTGGTAACTGATTTGAAAAAGAATCCCAGAGAGTACCTATTAATGAATTACTATACCCTGTGGGATGTGTCTAGGGGCTTGTTCAATGACTTTTTTTCAACATTTTTATTAGTGAATTAGTTTGAGGACAGAGCTGTCAAGCTAATCACACTTGTAGATGGCAGAAAGCTGGGAGGGACAGAAAATAAAGTGGATGGCAAAATCATAATTAAAAATGTACTAAGAGATTGGAATGCTGATCTGAGTCTAAGAGATAAAATTTATTAGGAAGAAAACATAAAGCTACATGTAGGTCCTAAACTCCACCTGTATAGATATGAGCTGTAGCAGTGACTTTTACATTTATTTTACCATGGACTACTTTCTTTTTTTATTATTTATATTTATGTATTTATTTTTTATTTTACTTTAAGTTCTGGAATACATGTGCAGAACGTGCAGGTTTGTTACATAGGTATGAGTGTGCCATGGTGGTGTGCTGCACCTATTGACCCATTCTCAAAGTTCCCTCCCCTCACCCCCTACCCCCAACAGGTCCTGGTATGTGTTGCTCCCCTCTCTGTGTCCAAGTGTTCTCATTGTTCAACTCCCACTTATAAGCGATAATATGCAGTGTTTGGTTTTCTGTTCCTGTGTAAGTTTGCTGAGGATGATGGCTTCCAGCTTTATCTGTGCCCCTGCAAAAGACACGATCCCATTCTTTTTTATGGCTGCATAGTATTCTACTACCATGGAATACTTTCATCAAATAAAATCTTGCCAGAATTCTCATATGTAAGAAAAACTTGTTCTGGTTGAAGTGGGAATGGAAGCTCTGGGAACCCACTCCTTACTCCTCTGCACCACTCTCCATGGCCCCTGAGGACTTTCTGTGAAACACAATTTGAAAGCTCTTGGGCTCTGAGGTGGCAGGCAGAGTGAGGAGAAAGAGACAAGAAGGCTGAAGAGATGGCTAAGCAGCACATATGGGAACAAAATCTGATCAATTTTAGTAGCAGACAGACTCAATAAGAACTCAAGATGTGATGTGGTTATCCCTTGAACATGGTGATTTTATTTGGGTTGAGGTAAGTGACACAGTGTAGTAAGACTGGGGAATGTTTCTCTCCAGGACAAACCACACAGGGACATCATGTTTTCATACCATTGTGATCATCTGAAAGCTATAATTTTACAACTTATATTTTCATTAAGATTTTATTATTATAGCATAAGGATTTTCCACATGGTTAGATAATTATTATTTGTAATGGCTGCATACCACGTCATCATGTAGGTACTTCATGTAACCACTCTCCCACTATTGGAAGATTGGGCAGGGCTGCCAAATACAGCTGCATAGACTGTGCACTGCACAAGTCCAAAGACATTCTCAGAGAATATAATGATTACAAAAAGTTCTTCTTCTTATTTTTTTCTCATTATTCCTTTAGGTTGCCTGCTATTCAGACCTCTAAAATTTCATTTTAAAATTATTTATAGGGCCAGGCGCGGTGGCCCACGCCTGTAATCCCAGCACTTTGGGAGGCCGAGGCGGGCGGATCACGAGGTCAGGAGATCGAGACCAAGGTGAAACCCCGTCTCTACTAAAAATACAAAAAAAAGTTAGGCGGGCGTAGTGGCGGGCGCCTGTAGTCCCAGCTACTCGGGAGGCTGAGGCAGGAGAATGGCGTGAACCCGGGAGGCGGAGCTTGCAGTGAGCCGAGATCGCGCCACTGCAGTCCAGCCTGGGTGACAGAGCGAGACTCCGTCTCAAAAAAAAAAAAAAAAAAAAAAAATTATTTATATAAATTTAAGGGGTACAAGTGTAGTTTTGTTATGTGGATATATTGCGTAGTGGTGAAGTTTGAGAATTTAGTGTAACCATCACCCAAATAATGCACATTGTACCCACTAAGTAATTTACCATTCCTCATCCCCTTCCCATTCTTCCACCCTTCCAGGTTGCCAATGTCTATTATTCCACACTCTGTGTCCATGTGTACATATTATTTATCCCCCACTTATAAATGAGAGCCTGCAGTGTTTGATATGCTGTCTTTTAAGGTCAGACATGCACCAATGGGTATAGCCGGAAAATAGTAACAAATATATTTGTTCCTCCAGTATTTAAAGAATTCTAGTAATACCTGAGTATGGTGTTTTCTCATTGGTCTCGGTAAGAAGAATGACTGAAGCAGTTAAATATTCCACACAGGTTCCCAGCATTCTTTCTACAATCCACAAATGAGAAGAATTTTTTTTTTTTTTTTTTTTTTTTTTTTTTTTTTTTTTTGAGATGGAGTGTCACTCTATTTCCCAGGCTGCAGTGCGGTGCTGCTATCTCAGCTCACTGCAACCTCTGCTGCCCGGGTTCAAGCAGTTCTCCTACCTCAGCCTCCTGAGTAGCTGGGATTACAGGTGCCTGCCACCAGGCCAGGCTAATTTTTGTATTTTTAGTAGAGATGAGGTTTCACCATCTTGGCCAGGCTGGACTTGAACTCCTGGCCTTGTGATCCACCTGCCTTGGCCTCCCAAAGTGCTGGGATTACAGGCATGAGCCACCACGCCTGGCTGAGAGGAATTATGAGTTTGATTCTCCCAAATGAGCAGGATGGCTTCAGGTTTACATATAACTCACCTCTGACCTTGTTCAGTACTCAGTTTCCTTATCTTAAATATAAGTGACTGAGATGAGATTATCTCAATGTTCTTATCAATCTTAATGTTTCATGATTCCATTATAGTTTCCAGTCAGTCAAAAACATATTTTCAGAGAAAGAGGTGATAATACCTCATTCTTGTAATTGAATCCATCTATTCCATGTCAGAGTCATGCAAACTCCTTGTAGAGATTCTAAAGCAACGGTTCTCAAAGTATGGTCCTGAGACGGCTGTGGGTACCCCAGACACTTTTAGGGCTTCCATAAGGTCAAAAATATTTGTATGGTAGTATTAAGTTGTCATTTGTAATTTTCACTCATATTTTCTAGTGAATATTCAGAGTATGAGAAATTTATTGTTGTATTGCCAGATTCCATATTGCAACTGACCTTTAAAAAACATTGTCATGCTTTGGTGTAGTGTCAAAGAAGACTATTGGCAATTATATGGCTCTTAAAATATTCCTGTATTTTCTAATTACATATCCTTATAAGGCCAAGTTTTCTTTATATAGTACAACCAAAATAATGTCTTAGATTGAAAGCAGAACCAGATATGAGAGTCAATTTCTACTACCATAAATAGTGATATAAATAAGCCTCAGAAACAAATATCTTCAGGATCCTCAGTAAATATTGAGTGTAAAGGGGTCCGGTGTTCTAAAATGTTACCAGAATTGCCACACTACCTTGTGAAAGAGGCTGGTTGCTGCTGTTACTCCCCTGAACTTCCCTCCTTTTCTGTCCTCATTTGCTTACATGAAGGTCCATCAGAAAGAGCCATCAGCAATTTGAAAAATGATCATCCTGCAATACTCCTTGAATTCTTATAGTTTGATTTATTTGAAGCTATGACAGCATTCCCTTTCGTTCCCTCTCTAGCATTTTATTGTTACATAGAGTTCAGAACTTATTTTCTGAGTTTTGTTTCAATTAAGGGCATTCTTTAGAAACTCTATATAAGAATAAAATGATAGAACATTTGTTAGATCCCAAGGGAATAAAATGTAATGTAGGGGATGGAGAAGAGGATTGGAGGCTGAGTTGAGGGTGGTAGGCAATATGGGAGGTCCAAGATTCAAGGAAAGAGATGATATCCACGACCCTTTTGTGTTCCCAAAACAAAGATGCAGGAAGGACTAGTATCATATAGTCATTGTGGTTGGAAGGGTCCCACAGAAAAGAGATGGAAGTTTTTCTCTGGATTACTCTATGTTTTACTCTTTTTTAAAGGCCCAGGATAGGCCCAGATCAGTGCATGATCTGTATTGGTGGGACCCAAAGGTGCACTCAAATGAAGGGCCAGTTTGTGAGTGCTACTGCAGAGCCTGAAAGCTGTAAGGTGAATGCTGAATGCCTTCAAATCCTTGCATTCACTTGGAAGTGACTCATTAATAGGACTTCTGGTTGGGTATTCAACATGCAGGGATCAGTGGAGAAGGGAAGGGACAGTAGGACAGAGTATACACATAGATATAATTTTTGTACTTTCATGTAACTTCTTAATGGATTTTCAGATGATTCCTAGCCTGTTGAGCTCCCCATCCCTCCCCAACTCCCCTTTTAAAAACTTTTTGAAGGCCATATCTCTGTTTTTATCTGATTCAGAGTGAAGACACATATCACCTAGGTGAGGCAGACAGAGGCTAGCTTCGACCCCTGCTAGAGAGCATTTGAAGGGACACAGTGGCTTTTATCAATGCCACAGGCAGAACTCAAGCCCTTTCATTCTCAATCAGGTCACCAGTAATGAGATCCTGGAACCTACCCCCAGGGTCAGCCCCTGATGCTACCGTCAAGCTCACTGCAATTTGGGCTCATCAGATGGAACACATAAAGAGGGGAGGTGACAGCCAAAATCCTAAGCAAATGCTAGAATGATTACATGAGGGCAGCCTTCAAGCAAGGTTACAAGTATTCTAAGGTTACTATGATATGTAGTCATATGTGAAGTGGTCTAGCAATGATTATTTTCATACATGGATTTTTAAGGACCTGAGTAAAATTTTTATAGAATAGAATTCATTCATCTCTCTTCATTCATTCACTCATCTATACACTGTTTGTTATACTCCAAGTCCTCTCACTCCACCTTTTCAGCACATTTGAATGACAAAAGTTAAAACTTGGCTGAGCCTAACTATGCACTTTCTTCACAACCACAGTAAAACAACTGCCTCTGTGAGAGAACTTTGCATGATAGGTCAGATGGGTATTATGATAAGTTCACAATACTAACCTCAATATTTCCTGGCAATCCTACCTACTATTTCTCTGATTAATCTTACTCTCTGCAACAACTTTTCAGTTGTCCCACTCTTTTCAAACCTCTAACACCAACTTCTCCACAGTACCACCAATCCTATGTTCCACTCATTCTAAGCAAATGGCCTGGCTTATTTCCTAGGAAATAGAATTCATTAGATGGGAACGGCATCAACTTTCTGCTAAAACATACCAACTTAGCCACATCAAAATTCAGCGTTTCCCCTCCTGTCATAATAAAGGAGGGGAAATCCATCTAAGCTGTGTGCAGTGCAGTGTGCCAGGTACGTGGGAGGATCACTTGAGCCTGAGCAACCTCGTGAGACCCCACCACACACACACACACACACACACACCCTTCCATCTGTGGACCCACATTCTTTAGCCTTTTCATGAAATTTGCACAACAATTTATTCATCTTTTGTCTTGTATGCCAACTGATCTCCTGATTGTCCCTGTATTAGTCTGTCCTCACACTGCTATAAAGAAATAAATACTGGAAACTGGGTAATTTATCAAGAAAAGAGGTTGAATTGGCTCATGGTTCTGTAGGATGTACAGGAAGCATAGCGGCTTCTGCTTCTGGGGAGGCCACAGGAAACTTAGGATCATGGCGGAAGGCAAAGAAGAAGCGAGCACTTCACATGGGCAGAGCAGAAGGAAGAGAGAGGCGGGAGGTGCCACATACTTTTAAACAACCAGATCTCATGAAAACTCACTCACTCACTATCACAGGAACATCACTGGGGATGGTGCTAAACCATTCATGAAGAATCCACCCCCATGATCCAATCACCTCCCCCAAGACCCTACCTCTAATATTGGGGATTAAAATTTGACGTGAGATTTGGGTGGAGAAACAGATCAGTCCCTAATCCCACTTTCTTTTCTTTTTCCATATATAATATTTTTTATTTCAAAACATTTTTGCAAACTTCAGTTTATGACACTTAAAGGGCCAGTTAAGATTGCTACTTGATATCTCAGGACTGGAAACAACATTAAAGGTTACCCAGATAAACTACCAACACAACCATTAAGCCACTCTACTGTCCCCACCACACCTCTGTTTATGTTGGGCTTGATAATTCCAACAATACATGTTTACCCTCAAAGGTAGTAGATTTTATCTGTGAACTTCCTCTACTCCAAAATGATTAGTGTAATTCCATACATAGCTCTTAGAAATGCTAATTTTTCTTTGAAAATAGTAAAGGCTTTTTTATATTCTTTTTTAATATTTCAAAATTGCTATAAAAAGTAGTATATTCTTTTTTAATATTTCAAAATTGCTATAAAAAGTAGGTTTTTGCCAAGTGCAGTGGCTCAAGCCTGTAATCCCAGCACTTTGGTAGGCCAAAGTGGGAGGATCACCTGAGGTCAGGAGTTCGAGACCAGCCCAGCCAACATGATGAAACCCTGTCTCTACTAAAAATAAAAAAAATTAGCTGGGCTTGGTGGCATGCACCTGTAATCCCAGCTACCTGGTAGTCTGAGGCAGGGGAGTCACTTGAATCCAGGAGGTGGAGGTTGCAGTGATCTGAGATCATGTCTGCACTCCAACCTGGGTGACAGAGTGAGATTCCATCTCAAAAAAAAAAAAAAAAAGTAGATTTATTTTTCTTAAACTTTTTTTTTAATTTTAGGTTCAGGAGCACCTGTAAAGATTTGTTATATAGGTAAATTGCATGTTGTGAAGGTGTGGTGTACAGATGATTTTGTTACCCAGGAAATAAGCATAGTACTTGATAGGTAGTTTTTTGGACCACACCCTCCTGCCACCCTCCCCGCTCCAGTAGGCCTCAGTGTTTGTTGTTTCCTTCTTTGTGTCCATGTGTACTCAGGTAAATCCACTCTCTATCCAGTGTTTGCTATTTTAAGGAATGACCCCATGATTGCCTGTTATGCAAATTAGAAACCCTGGAGTGGTCCTTGACACTTAGTTTTCTTTAATATCAGATCTGTCATCACATTCTGTCCATTTTTACTTCTTAAATGTTTTTCAGATTCACTTTCCCCTTTGCTGTGGTATAAGCTAGCATCTTTCTTTTTTTAGACTACAGCAAACATTTTTAACTTGTCCTGCTACAGCTACTCTTGACCCCTTTAACTTATTTCCCAAATTATGTGATGTGTTCAAAACATAACTCTAATGTTATGACCCCAACCCCACCCCAGTCACCCTGCTTTAAACCCTTCCTAGATTGCTCTCCATCATTTTACAAAAAAAGGCCAGAGTTTTATATTTGAGATGGAAGGACCATCTTTTATGCTCCTGACTTCCTGGGCTTCAGCCACCCTGGCCACGTTCTCCTTCAACACAGGCCTTTGCAGCGCTGCTCCCTCAGCATGGAATGTGCTTTGGTCCCTTTTGACCTGTTAAAACACATACTTATCCTTCATTTCCAGCTTAAGTGACACTTTTTCAGAAGCACACCTAAGACAAGACCAATTTTCCACAATAAGCTTTCACAGCATCACGTTCCTTTCCTTTATACAACTTATGACAGCTGCCATTTTATGTTTATTTGTGAGATTACTTAATAATGTCTGTCTCCCTCACTAGCCTACAAACTCATGCATGCAGCCAGGGACCATTTCTACTTTGCACTGTATTTCTAGCATAATGCTAGGCATGTAGTAGGCACTTCATAAATATTTATCGAATGGATATGGATTGAATAAGCGTTCAGGGCACTGTTTTAGATGCTCTAGGGCACTGATTCTCAAACTTTAGCATCAGAATCACCTGAAAGCTTGTTAAGGCACAGATTGCTGGGCCTGAACCCTAGAATTTCTGATTCAGAAGGTCTTGGGTGTCACATAAAAATTTACATCTAACAATTTCCAAGGTAATGCTGATGTTGCTGGTCCATGGACCACAATTTGAGAACCATTGCTTAAGGGAATTAAACATATGACTATGATATGGTCACCATCTTCAAGAAATTTACAATTTTATTCTGAGTATGAAACCAAAATTATAACTGAGAAAATTATGACAGTGAAAGACATCTGACCTGACTAACTCCATGTTGCTTCTAACTTCCAGGCTGTCCTTGTTCATTCCTGGGCATAGGCCCAACTAACTTTGGGAGGAACTTAGTTTATAGTTTAACTTTGAAACAAAGACAATAACAGCCCTTTGTCAAAACAAAACCCCTTTCTACCTGGAGACTAGACTGCCTTTGCAGGACTAAAAAATTAGCCACAAAATTAGATATTATGGTTTAGGAGTCATGCAGCTGGAGGCTACAAGATTCTGACTCTCCCTAAATTACTCCTCAGGATAACCTCACTATTGTAAAACCTAAGATCAGTGCTTGAGATATTCCGCAGACCCTGCACTTAATGGATCAGCCGGCATCATCCAGATAAATAAACTGGTGCATCTGGTCTTGTGGCCCCCACAAGAGGACACAGCACAAGAGGACAGCTTCAACTCCTTATGATTCATCTTCAACCCAACCAATCCACACTCCCCACTCACTGGCCTCCCACCCACCAAATTATCCTTAAAAACTCTGATCCCCAAATATGTGGGGAGACTGATTGAGTAATAATAAAACTCCGTTCTCCTGTACAGCCATCCCTGTGTGAATTAAATGCTTTCACTATTGCAATTCCCCTGTGTTGATAAACCGGCTCTGTCTAGGCAGTGGACAAATTGAACCTGTTGAGCAGTTACAGGGTCAAATAGTAAATAGGAGAAATTTCGTAAAAAATACAGTATTTAAAAATTGTGGCAGCCAGAAATAGAAAAGACATTACATGATCTTGCCTCTTGTTGATGCACGTAATTGATGGCTATATCAATTTTATGGCCAATAATTATTATTGGTGTTTATGGAAAACAAAGATCATTTCAGATTGAAATGATCATACAACTAGTTCATAAGATATAAAGTGAGTCTTAAAGGAAATTTAAGAAGAATTGAGGGGTTGAATTCTCAGGGTGGAGTAGGATGAATAAATATATGAAAAAGGGACAGTTAAAGCTGATAAAAGAAAAACTTCAGCCAAATTAAATGTAAAGGAGTTTAATTGAGCAATGAATGATTTGCGAATCAGGCAACCCCTAGAATCACAGCAGAATCACAGAGACTCCAGCACAGCCACGTGGTGGAAGAAGATTTATAGACAAAAAAAGGGAAATGACGTACAGAAATCAGAAGTGAGGTACAGAACGGCTAGATTGGTTACAGGTTGGTGTTTGCCTTATTTGAACACAGTTTGAACACTCAGCAGTGTATGAATGGTTGAAGTATGGCCACTGAGATTGGCCAAGACTCAGCCATTGTTACAGGTGCATACTCCTGAGTTAGGTTTTCAGTCTGTCAACCTATTAAGCTAGGTTGCGGTTCCTCCACAAGGACTCAAATATAGAAGTTCAGAGAACTTCTTGGGCCATACTTAGTTCGCTTTAACAGAGCAACAGTACAAAGGAGAGGAATCAAACAATGTGCCTGGAGATAAAGAGAATAAGTTCATTCACCTGGAACCTGGGATTCATGCAAAGGAAGAATGTAAATTTAGGTGGAAAGTGGAGAGAAAAAAGGAAAGGTTTGAGCATGAGAGCAATAGTATAAGAAGAGGTGGGCTAGTAACATTTTTTTGTTTGTCTTGGAGGGGGGTGACGAAATTATATCTGTATTGATTTTTTGTTCCTTATCTGTTATCTGTCTTATTTATAAAGAAACAATGGTTCTGGGAAATACCAAAGCCACCTCCTGTACAGAAGCACATATTCCAAACTAATATGTGCTCCACTGAAACTGCCTTTGCAAACATTGTATCAGTGAGAAAATTATGGCAGTGGGGAGATCTGGTCTAACCCAACCTCCATCTTGTCTTTTCCTCAATTATTCCTGGGCTTTTGGGCCTAGCTAACTTTGAGAGACATTCAGGTTATAGTTTAAATGATAATAGCCCTTCCTCAAAACTCAACTTTGTAAGCTAATGAAAGACCACCAGGCTACGGGGAGGAGAGGAATCTGAATTCTGCTAAGGTGTAGACTGGTTACAAGATACACAACTTGTCAGTTACCTTTGCCTATAACCTCACTATGTAGATTGGCCTTTTGAGGTATCTTTTCAGGTTTTTTGCATGTCTCACACCCATGGCTCTACCTGGACCCATTGACCAATGACTCTTCTGTGGCCCCACCCAGAAGCAACTCAATGCAAGAGGACAGCTTCAACCCCCTATGATTTCATGTTCTCCCCAACCAATCAGCAGTTAAGCATACATTGCACAGCCACCCCCACTCCTTCCCCCTAACTAATTAAAAAAAAAAAAAAACACCTAACCTGTGAGCCTTTAAGGAGATTAATTTGAGTAATAACTCTGTCTCTGGCATGACTTGGTTGGTCTTGTGTCAATGAAACTCTTCCTTTACTTCAATGCTGTGGTCTTGTGCAGCAGGCAGGAAGAAACCATCAGGGGGTTACACCATTTCTATCACTACAGTCTCTTGTATGATGTTGACAAAGCCAAATAGCAGGACAAAGAGTGTCAAAATTTTTGTAATGCTTGGTTTTTGTGTGATAAAAACCAGGTCCTGGAACAAGTTATCATAGCCCATTAAGATTCTACTTTTTAATGCAAGGTGCTGAAAACATCGCTATTGTCTGAGAAGATTCTACAGCTATCGTTGCATCAAATCCTTTTCAGAGATAAATTGCAAAATACTCAGAGCTGCTATAGAACGTGCACTGTTCAAAGTACGAGGACTTGTTATAGGGAGGTACTGTGCCTTGAAAGTGACTGACTTTCCCTTGTACTCACACCAGGTGACAGAGTGTCAAACCTGGCACAGTCCAGTTGCCATCAATATTCATTAACAACCAGGAAATACACAGAAACGCAGCCCTTGATTTTCTAAGCAGGGAAAACTCTTTGTTTTAGAATATATCTCTTTATAAACACAATATTTTTCAATATAACAAACTATCAAAATATTTTGTATCCATTCATTTGTGTAATAAATACTGCATAGATATAGAATTAAATTTTACAAAATTGAACTAAAATAAGTCTAGGGCTTTTAAAAAATGTGATTAGATAATTTTAGGCATATTATATTTCACATTCTCCTACTGGTTACACAGTAACATTCTGCCAGGAAATTTGCCAAATGTTTTGTGCTCATTCCAGTGAGTTAGGTAGGAGACAACATTTTTTCCCCCGAAAGACTGCAAACACTTCATCATCCATTCACCAGTGTGAAAACAATATTTAAGAAGAAATTCTCTCCCACCCACACATGTACTCCTCAGGATAACAGTTTGTCTTATGTGTAAATTCCTTCTGGTGACTGCCACGTGGGTCTTGATTTTAAAAAAGCAATGAGCCTACACTCAAAGGCAAACATTTCTACCAGTATCTCGACTTTCCCTCCTCTCCCTTATATCTGACCAGTGTCAGAAGAGAAGATATCCTTTCCTCCCTGGCTATCAGAAAGCAGAACTGTGGGGTGTTTCTCTTCTCCTGATCAGGACACATTGGCTTTCAATGTGTTCACTTTTGAAATTCATATGTCATATATGACTAAAGTTTACTGGGATGAACCAACACTATTTTCATATGTAGAAATGCCATCAAGAGGCTTTATTTAGTTCAAAGTGCACAGAAAACTTCTGATATTCTACAGCATGTATTGTCTGTGGCACCTTGTCATGTCACTCTATCATGTATTTCACTATTTGGGTGCTGTGTGCTCTGTGTAAATATTTTCTCCTAAGATTGTAGGCTCCTTCCGCCTGGGGACAGCACCAGGTGCCTCTTTTGTGGTTTTTGGGGCCTGTACCTGTACCTGAGCATAGCAAATACTTGTACATAGATAGATTAACAAATTAAAGAAAGCACTTGTAAATTCTGGACCATTTGTTAATTACTAGGGAATCAGATAATGAGTAGAACCTTAAAAGTCAGTACTAAAGTAATGCTTTTATTTTGTTTTTGTGGATGAGATAATGTGACAGATTTGTGCATCTTAAACAAACTTATAATAATTATATCAGGAAAGAAAAGCATAATCATATACCATCAAACAATATCATGTGTGAGGACAAACAGAAGGATATTCTAGGAATTGAATCCTATATATGCTATACTCATGAAGAAAAATAAAAGTTGGCTTACTTTATGCTCAGCCTGAGGCAAGACAATTCAACCAGGTCATGTTATAGACTGAATGTTGTGTCCCTCACAATTCATATGTTGAAGTCCTAACTCCCAGTGTGGCTGTATTTGGAGATGGGGTCTCTAATGAAGTAATTAAAATCAAATAAGTTCATAAGGGTGGGTCCCTGGTGTTGAAGTCTAAGACAAGACACCAGAGAGCTGGTTCTCTTTCTCTCTCTAGGTATGCACCAAGGAAAGGTCTTATGAGGACATGGAAAGAAGGTGGCTGTCTAGAAGCCAGGAAGAGAGTCTTCATCTGAAACCAAATTGGCCAGACCGTTGATCTTAACTTCTAGCTTCCAGTATTGTGAGAAATAGATTTTTGTTGTTGAAGTCAACAATCATGTATTTTGTTATGGCGGCCTGAGCTGACCAATACAGTCTGCCATATCTGATCTCTATTAGCTGTCTTCTATTTGCTTCTAATTTTTATCAGTCTGCATCCTACCAGCCCAAAGGTGAGATAGTGAGAGTGACATTTAATTATCCTTGCTTTAAAGGCAACAAAAGGGTACCACCTAAGACATGGATGCACTGCAAGCTAGGGTAGTAAGTGACCTGGCAGCTATCACATCATTCTTGATTTATTCAACAAGCTTTTTTTTGAGGGCCTCCTATGTGTCAGGCACTGTTCCAGGTGCTGGGATATGGTAGCAGGCAGACTACATGAAGCTTGTATTCCAGTTTACTGTCTATTATGGTCAAAGAGAGCTTAAATACCAACCTAAGCACAATATCAAAATAGTATTCAATGACAATTGATGGCAGCTGAGTAAAGACCTGGAAGAGGGAAGAGAGAGAGAGCCATGCAGCTATCTGTGAAATGAGAATTCCTGTCGTGAGATGGCCTGAGTGCTCCTGAGGAACAGAAAAGAACAGAAAGCAGGTCAGGGTGGTGGAAGGGTGAGAGTCTGAAGAGATGAGCTCAGAGCCTTAATGGGTGCAGGAGAAGCTGATGATGCAGGGTCTTTTCTGTAAGGCATTCATCACACTGTAGTTTTAACTCTGTGTGGGATGTGAAGCCACTGGGGGTTTTGCAGCAGAGATGTGACCCAAGACGTCTAATGTCTAACATTTGAGCTTGATTACCTGGGCTGTGGTGTTGGGAAAAGTCTGAGGAGCTGATAAACTTTTTAGGAGACTATTGTGATAGTTCAGTTGAGAAATGATGGTAGATTTAACCAGGCTAGAGCAATGGAGGTGGCAAGAAGTGATCATATTTTGAATATATTTTGAAAGTAAGATTCAAATAATTTGTTGACAGGATTGGATATGGGATGTGAATGAAAGGAATTAAGAATCACTCCAAAAATTTTAAACTCAGCAACCAGAGGATGGAGATGCCATTGGCTGAGGTGGGGAAGCTGTGGGAGGAAGGATCTGGAGTTGGGGGATGGGACACCAGGATCTTGGCTTTAGACAAATTAAGTTTGAGATATGTATTTGATATTCAAGGGGAGATGTTGAGTGAGCAGGTAGTAAGCAGTAGTTAAGATGGAATCAGTGACATGATGTGTGTCTGCTGGTGGGAAAGATATCTCAGAGATGGGAAAACTGATAGTGGGGAAGGAGAGGAGAGGTTTGCTGGAGTGACATTCTCCAATAGGTGAGAGGAGATGGAATGTGGTGTCCCCCCCAAAACTCAGGCATTTATTCAGACTAACAGGAAAAAGGCAGAGTTTGTAGCACAGATGCAGGGGGTGGGTAAATGTGATGTTTGGGAGTTTGTGGAAATTCTCTACTGACTACTTCAGTTTTCTCAGTGAAAAAGGAAGAAAGGTGACAACTGAGAGAGAAAATAGGTAAGGAGGTGTGAGAGGTTTGATGAAAAAGAAGATATGAAACAATGGTTTGGGAAAGCGAGAATGCATGGACTCAGAAATGATGGCTGAATTGCCTGCCAGTTGGAAGGGTCCCCTTTAAGGTTACGGTTGTGAATTTAAACAGAGACTGGCCTGTCTCCAGCCACAATCAGCTGAGCAGGTGCAGGCATGGATTAGGCAGAGAGCTGGAGTTTTGCCAAGCAAGGAAGACAAGGTGAGAGAGGGCCCATGGAGTGAAGGGTCTAACCAAGGGAGCAATTATCATGATGAACTACGAAGGCTGAGCTGTTACAGAACAGCGATGACACGATGGGGCTGAGGGACCTTGAAAAGGTGGCGGATCAACAGATTGAGGTTCCCTGAGCTGGCAAAGGATTGCTGCAGTCATGGTACCAGAGGAAGTGAGCTGGTGTGAGAGGAGGTGGAGACCAGAGAGTGAAATTCTTAAAATGGAGACTGTGGCCACTGTGTCCTGAGTCCTCAAATCCAATTTACAGAAAGGCCTTTGACTAACAGGTAAAATCCATTAATTAACGAGAGTCTTAAAGTTTTAAAAGTGCCCCCAAGGCTGCAACTTCTGTTTGTTACTGTTTCCACAAGGAGAGGGCAGGCTAATAAAAATGTTACTGTATTCCTGGAAGTTAATGAATAATAAAACCACATGCCTGGAAGCAACTTCAAGAGGTCCTAGTTCAGATGACTTCACATTCTCCCACCAATTCTGAACATCCTGGGGAAGAAAATGCCACCACCCAGGTGAGTTGGTCATTTGCTGCCAAACACTCCTGTTCAGGTGGTAGATTTTGTAAAACACTTTTATTGAATTAAAATCCTATGTCCTTTTTTATTTTCTTTAGGGAAGAGAGAGAAGAGCAGGTCAACATTATTTTTTAGTAACCCTTGACATTAGAAGGCAATTTTAAATTCGGATTTCATATGTACAAGGTGTCACCTTGCCAGGTGGTTTTCACCTGGAAGAGAGGTAGAGAAAGACCTCTAATGGCAAGAGACAAAAAAAGTTTGTTAATGTGCATTGAGATGGAAATGTCCCACCCTTCATATTAAAAAAAAAAGACCTTTATGTGTATTTATAATGATAGCATGTTATCTTAGCCAGAAAAATTGTGAGCCCCACATCTGAAAAAAAGATGCAATTTATGTTTCCAAAACTGTAATGTCAATATATATATTTTTAAAGTCCATATTGTTTCTGAGTTTGGAGGTGTCTCCTTGCTAATTCTTTGCATTGGCTTGAATTGTACTTGGAATTCTCTGGTTGCTGGTTTGTGCCTGGGAACACTATTCTCCTTTCTGGTTTTGCTGAGATGTGGAGTAGGAGGGCTTGTTAGGAAACTTGTTACATTTTGAACCAGCTGACTCAGGTGCTCTTGAGGAGAAGTTTGTTCTGAGGAGAAACTCTATTATTATAAGGCCTTATTAGGGTTTTTAAGCCTTGGGCTTTTTGGCAGGTCAATGTGCTAAATCATTAAAAATATGGAAATTCAGGTAGAAAGTCTTTTCTCTTTATTTTTTAAAGGGTGGAAACAAGCACACCAGACAGACTAACCAGAAATCAAAGTGAAGGGAAAAACAACTGCTTCTTAGTTGTTGCTATTGCTGTTACTGTTATTGCAAACTGTTGATTGTATGTTTCTGGTTCTGATTAAAGGTAAGTAGATTTTAAAAGGAAATTCCTTTTAATAAAGGGGCCTAAAAGTCCCGAATTCAAGAGAGAAGTGAGAACAAATATTGATTATTCTCAAACTTGCCTAATTTACTGCAGCAATAGATACCTACATAAACATTTTCACAAAATTCTACCTGAAAAGTATGAGAAGGGAGCAGTTAGGAAGAAGTACGTGATTTCTAGGTGGTATGCTTCATGTGGTGGGAAGAGGATAGGACGTGATTAGATGTGTAAAAGAGGACGGTAAGAAGAGCTTTAACAGACTTAAGATGAAAACTCATTCGAACTAGCTTAAGGGAAAATGAAACAGGAAGAAATAAATGCAACTTCCCGTTCCCTACCTCCCTACCCTGCAAGCCCTTAGTAACCATCATTCTAAACTCTTTCTCCTATGAGTTGAGCTTGGTTAGATTTCACATGTAAATGAAATCATGCAGTATTGGTCTTTTTGTGCCTGATTTATTTTGCTTAGCATAATGTCCTCTATATTAATCCACATTGTCACAATTGACAAGATTTTCTCCCTTTTAAAGGCTGAATAATATTCTATGGTGGACATATACCACATTTTCTTTATCCGTTTATCTGTGGGATAGGGAGTAAGCTGTTGATCAAAGGGTACGAAGTTTCAGATAGACAAGAGGAATAGATTTTGAGATTTTATTGCACACCAGGGTGACTATTGTCGATAATAATGTATTATCTAATTCAAAATAACAGAGTAAATTTCAAATGTCTTATTATAATTATAAAAAGTGACACGAAAGCAAGGTGATAGATATGTTAATCAGCTTGCATTAAACATACCACATTGTATACATACTCAAAACATCACATTGTATCTCATAAACGTATACAATCATGATTTGTCCATTTTAAAAAGTAAAAATAAGAAGAAATAATTGTGGTTGAATCTGAGGGACTAGAAATAGGGGCTGGAATGACATTGGGACCAGGTAGCGGCTCCCTTTTCCTCCCCTCTCCAGCCCCACATGGTCTTTTGCCTCGGCTTCTCTCTTGACTTTTACTTTCTCCCACTCACCTCACTTTCCTGTGGTTGAGTGTTTGCTACTCAGCATGTGTTCAACATGGTTGCACCACTGCCCCTGAGTGTACATGGGCTGAAATGAGGGAATAGAGTAGCTAACTGACTTGTCTCTCTCACAATTCCAAACCACTGAGAGAGAAATTCTGATAGGCACCACTGTGGTCACAAGATGAGGCGGTGTCATCTGGTACAAATCAGAAGGCCAAATTTCTCTCTGTAGGTGGGGGTGGATAATGGAAGTTTTCTGAGAAGACTGTGGGATGGGGTAACACCCCAGGTGTGATGACTTTATATTACTAGGTTGGCTTAAATGGGGACTTTGGAAGATGTATAGTTTGCATCGTCCAGTTTTTTTGCACAACTGTGTTTCTGTTGACATGTTGAGCAATCTCTCTCCTGAGACTTGAGAGCATTTGGGGAATAGCATATATCACAGTTAATTGCTGGTTCAGGCTGGCTCTTGCCAGTGGATCACTATTCTGTCATACTCAAAAGACTTTGGGTGATGTGGTGTGAATTCACAGAGCTCACTGCTGGTAAACGGGGGCCTTCTTCATCCCTCTTTTTCTTTAGTAGAATGAATTAAAATTATTAAGTGGAGTGTATTTTTCTTTTATCTTTGAACATATTGAAACTAATTTAGTAAATGTGTATTTAAATATATTAATTTTATTACATTTTAAAAATATTTGGGAACATTGCAGCACAAAGATTTTCAATAAATATGACCATAGGCCCATTTAGCAGCATATTTCTATGCTAGAAGTGTGATAAACTAAAAGAAAATTTGTATTTTTGGAAAAGATTTCTTGGGAAAGATTTCTGAATTTCATAAGTAACCTGGAAACTCTTTAGTGAACGAGTGGCTGTGTATTTCTGCATCTATTTGGATTAGTATAGTAACAAACGTGTGAAACCACGTCGTCTGCTGTGAGTCAAATATTGCTCTCTGGGGGCTGCAACATTTCACACATCCTCCTTTTTGAAGGTAAAAAGGGGAGGGGAGCGTCTCTCTCTTTTTCTTAATAGAATATATGTTTTCATTTAATAGATTTTGGAAATAAAATTTAGGTCGTGTTTTTCTTCTCCAAGTTTTGCATGCCTTTTGGCTCACAGGTTTCTCTTGCCAGGAAGCTTTTTAAAACTAAACGGTCCATATTTTGAGATACCATCCTCAACTAAGAAGTAAATGGTGAAATTCTCTGTAGTTCTTTGATTTAAAACACTTGGAAGGCATTCCATTTGTGTTTGCTTATGTTGATATGTCTATATTTTAAACATAAAATGCTAGGTTCCATTTTCATTTAAATATATATATACACTATACATATATATATACTATACATATATACATATATACTATACATACACATATATATACACTATATATATATATACTATACATATATATATATATATATATATTTTTTTTTTTTTTTTTTGAGACGGAATCTCTCTCTGTCACCCAGGCTGGAGTGCATTGGTGCAATCTCGGCTCACTGCAACTTCTGTCTCCCAGGTTCAAGCGATTCTTCTGCCTCAGCCTCCCGAGTAGCTGGGATTACAGGCACGTGCCACCATGCCTGCCTAATTTTTGTATTTTTAGTAGAGATGAGGTTTCACCATGTTGGCCAGGCTGATCTTGAACTCCCGACTTCAAGTCATCTGCCTGCCTCAGCCTCCCAAAGTGCTGGGATTATAGGCATGAGTCACTGCGCCTGGCCTAAATAACTAATTTTCTTGTGGGTGAGTTGTCAGGAGCATCTCAGTGAAGACCAGAGAGGAAAGATGGCACATAGTTCTTTCTTCATTTAATTAACCAAGTGGTATGAAACATTAACCAAGATTAACATACCTGTATTGGCATTATTAATACAATCCTCCTTACTATTGGCCCATTAGCAATAACAGGTAATATCTTATAGAGATAAATGACTATAAATATGAAAGTGCATTTGAGATGATATCAGAGTCTAGGGTGTAGTAAGGATTTTCATCCCTGCTCTGTTAACACCTTGATGTACAGACTTGAACAGGATACCTAATATTATGCCGAGGTTCTTCTCATTCTATCTGATGAAAAAGAGAGTATCTAGGGGTTGATCTTTTCAGGGATGGAAATCTGCAAACTGAGTCATTCACAACACGCTCTAATGGTTGGTTTTAAAGACATATTGTCAGAGTAGAGATGTCAGGGACGCAGGTAGGCTGGCCAGCTAGACAGATTTTCACAGTGAAGCAGTAGTTTGATGGAGTTTCCATACCCTGGGACATGGGCCTCTGGTTTGAAGGCAAAGCATCTTGATTTCTTTTTCCACGTCTTCTAGACTTTATCAGGTTCTTCAGGTCTGGCTTGTGTTAACTAAATTAACAACGATAACAGCAAACACCTGATTTTATTAAAAGAAACAAGTTATTAATTTCCAGAGAATATGTCCTTTCAACATTCAGGTATTTGTTTCTGCCATTCAGGGATCCCAGTTTCTAGAATTAAGTTACCAGCAAGAACATATTTATAAATAGAATACTGCTTGGAGATTGTGGAATCAGAGCAAAGATAATTGGATTAGTTTAAATGATACTTCAGTGATGCCGTGGTAAATCCTGGTGAATTTTCCCTGCTTCTCAATAGGGCATAGTTTTTCTGTGACTCTTCCTCTAGATTCAGCATCTTTTTTTCTGATTCGGAGCGAGGTAAACTCTGTCAAAATCTTGGACTTCTTGTTTCCATGAATTCTGCATCCCATGCAGATTGTAGCCCTTCTGCCAACACATTCTTTTATTAGACCATAGGTGACTTTAACAGTCAATCATATTTTCCTGTAACTAAGTAATGTTGATTGAACTTGGGGGTTCTAAATATCTCTCAGTCACATAGTTTTAGGCCATATTTTAAGGTGGGCTTCTTCCACAGATGGCCAATTTCATGATAATAATAACTGCTGGCCAGGCATGCTGGCTCATGTCTGTAATCCCAGTACTTTGGGAGGCTGAGGCTGAAGACTTGCTTGGGGCCAGAAGTTTGAGACCAGCCTGGGCAACACAGTGAGACCTTGACTCCACCAAAAATAAAAATAAAAATAAATAAATAAATAAATTAGCAGGGCATGGTGGCATGCGCCTGTAGTCCTAGCTACTCAGGAGGCTGAAGTGGAAGGAGGATGGATCTCTTGAGCTCAGGAGGTTGAGGCTGCAGTGAGTTATGATCACTCCACTGCACTCCAGCCTGGGCAACAGAGCAAGACTCTGTCTCTAAATAATAGTAATAATAACTGCCATTTTTTTTAGCTTACAATATACCACCAGGTTCTTGTTTTCACAGACTGTGTATTATAATATCTATTTCTGAAGTAAGAAAATTGAGACTCAAAGAGTTAAAGGACTTGCTTTTTGTACACAGCTTGAAAGGGACCAAGTTGGGATTGATTGATTGAGTTTTTCTGAAACAAAGTCTTTCTCTGTCACCCCGGCTGGAATGCAGTGGAGCCATCTCAGCTCACTGCAACTTCTCCTTCCTGTGCTCAAGAGATCCTCCCACCTCAGCCTCCTGAGTAGCTGGGACCACAGGTGTGCACCAAAATGCCCAGCTAATTTTTGTATCTTTTATAGAGATTGGGTTTCTCCATGTTGACTAGGCTGGTCTCAAACTCCTTGGCTCAAGCGGTCTGCCCGCCTCAGCCTCCCAAAGTGCTGGGATTACAGGCATGACCCACCATGCCTGGCCCCAAGTTAGGATTTAAGACCAGTTCTGCCTGACTTAAAGCTTGTGCCTTCTAATGTTGACCCGTCCTACTTTTACTTTCAGGGAATAACTAATATCTAAGTTTTCAGAGAACTCTATTTTCCCCTTATATCCTGATTATAGTACAAAATCTATATTTTGGTATAAAAAACATGTAATGCAGAGTCTTTGTATCAATGTGACAGAAGTTCTGTATGTCTAACATTTAACAGATATTATTGAACATGCTTGACAAGCATATTTTCCTGAACTATTAGGGACAATTGTTTGAAGTTGATAGTACTATTATTAACAACATACAGTTGAGAAGATTGAGTCAGAGAAAAGTTAAATAACTTCTCATAGTGACACAAGTCATGACTCAAACTTATTCTGTCTGCCTAGATTTGGACTCTTACTTAGTATACTATACTGCCTCTTCGGTTAACAGAAACTTTAGATCTGAAGGTCCAAAGATCGTATTGCCTGCCTTGTGTTTACATAGAAGTTTCGTTTAATAAAATCAGTATGTACTTCAAGCCAGACTCAGTGCCATGATGCAATAATAAATAAGTCTTTTCTTTAAAAAATGTTGTGGACATGTAAGTGACATAACCATAACACAAAGTGATAAGCAAGGAGCTATATGGTGCCAGGAGAATACAGATAAGCAGGAAATTAATTCTGCCTCAGGGATGGGAATGAGAGGGCACTACACAGAGGAAATGAGAAGTGATGAGTAAGGTGAGTCCTAAAGTAGAAGTAGGACACAAGCAAAGGAAAGGGAATGGGAAAGAGAAATATCATATTAGGCAGCAGCAAGAGGCCTGGAGGCAAGAAAATACAGGGCTTGTTACAGAAGGAATTGAGGGATGTTGCTGGAGCAACCAGAAGGTGCTACTGTGGGCCTGGAAAATAAGGCCAGACAGTCAGACTGGGACCAGATTTTGAAGAACCTTTTGTGCCTCGAATTTGGATGTTGCTGGCAATGGAGATCCATGGAGAGTTTTGAGCACCATGGTAACACGATTAGCTCAGATGTGTATGCAGAATGGGAGTTGAAGTGAAGCAAAGACTGCGATTTAGAAGAGCAATTTATAATAATACAGGCAAGAATAAAGGATGAGGGTCTAGTCTAGAAAGTAAACAATGGATATGAAGATTGCTAAAGCAGAATTTAAAGGAAATAAATGGTGGCTGATTAGATGGAACCAGGGAGCCAAGGACGACCTTGTGATTTCCAACTTGGGCAATAGAATGAATGTTGATTTTCTTAACCAATATTGGCAATTTAAGATGAGGAGCATTTTGGTAATGGTGTCTAGTTATTGTTGCTTTTTTTGACATATTTTATTATCAAATATCTCTTAAACATTTCTAAGTTGTTAATGTAAGTTCTAATTTGTAGGGTCTAACTGTTTCCCCAATATAACATTTTCTTTTTAATCAAAATACTTCTAGAAACTGATAATTCAATTGATCAGACTTTTATTGAGTATCTACCATCTATTTGACTGCAACAGCTATTCAATCTTTAGAAGAAACAAAGGCAATTGTCATAGCTGAGAATCCTTAGCTGTTCTCTGGCCAACTTGTGATTTTAAAGTAATATTACAATACTTACTCAATGTCTACTTACTAAATACAAAGTCCCTCCTATGTTCTTTGGACTGCACAACTGGTATTTCTCATAATATCAACTACTTGAAGAAGACTAATTAATTCTTCTTTAGACTACTCATTTTTATTTTCAGAGGATTTTCTTTTCAAACTTACCTAAGAATTTAGCTCCAGTAATTTATTTTTCCCATAGTTATTGGAGTAATCCTGGTTTTGCAAACTAGGGTCAACATATAACAAAAACTGGACTTTAGAGACTAGAGGAAAAATTCTGACAACGAGAAAAAGGCACTTCCTTTAATCCTCTATTTTCTGATTTTTGAACTACTTATGGATACTCTGATCTAAGGAAACATTTATTGCAAACATGCAGACTGTATTGATTCAGGAGCCAAACAAAGCAGCATTTGGTGAATAAGATATCTTGTTAACAAGATATCACAGTTCTGTCAAGTGAGCCCAGGCACAGGATTTGAAGATGGAAAAGACTATGTTTGGATAATACAATTTAGGATCATTGCTGATTTATTAAAAAGGGTCCTTTCATGTTCCACAGGTGGAAGAAAGCTAAAGCACAGGCTTCTTGTTTGTGCTGGGTGGCTGCTAACATATGCCATCAGAGCAGGTGGACTGGCAGGATCAGAGACAGACCAGGGGAAGGCAGTGGCAGGCCAGTGTGCCCTTCCCTCCCCACGAATTTGAAAAATTTTACTTTGATGACCTCTAACTATGACTATAGTCCTTGTCTCTTCCAAATGTGGGGATACTTTTTTAGCTTCTGTGTGTGTGCGTGTGTGGGATAAGGGTCAGTAGTCAAATTCTTTCTTTTCTGACCTATATGGTAAACAGAACAACAGTGATATTTATTGCATTCTTGGACTGACGATCCATGAGGTTCAGAGAAAAAAGCGAAGGTCTTAGAACATTTTTGAAAAGTTTTGTTGACATATAGTTAATATATCATATAGTTCATTCACTTAAAGCATACAATTTAATGGCTTGTAGTATATTGACAGATATGTACAACCATTACCACCTTCAATTTTAGAACACTTTGACCACATCAAAATACAATATGTATCCTTTAGCTATCAGCACCTTATTCTGTCTACTCCCATCTCCCAGTCCCTAAGCAACCACTATTCTACTTTCTGACTCTATAAATGTGTCTATTCTGGACATTTCATATAAACGGCATCATATAATATGTAGTCTTTTGTAACTGGCTTATTTCACTTAATACATTTTCAAGGTTGAGCTGTGTTGTGGCATGTTATCAGTATTTAATTCCTTTTTATAGCTGATTATTATTACATTGTATGATTCTGCCACATTTTGTTTAGCCATTCACCAGCTAACAGACAATTGGGTGGTTTCAACTTTTTGCCTGATACAAATAATGCTACTATCACATTTGTGAACAAGTTTCTGTGTGGACATTTGTTTTTCATTTCTCTAGGGTGTATACCTAGGAGTGGAATTGCTGGATCATATCTTTCTTTAACTATTTGAGAAAATGCCAAAGTTTTCCAAAGCAGCTGCAATATTTTACATTTCCACTAACAATTTATAAGCATTCCAATTTCTCCACATTCTCTGCAGCACTTGTTATAATCTGACTTTTGGATTATAGCCATTCTAGTGGATATGAAGAAGTTATCTTATTGAGGTTTTGATTTGTATTCCCCTAATTACTAATGATAACAAGCATCATTTCATGTGCTTATTATTTGTGTATCTTCTTTGGAAAAATAGCTTTACCCATTTTTAATTTGGGTCAGTTGTCTTGAGTGACAAAGATTCTTTATGCATTTTAGATATAAGTCCCTTATTAGACATGTGATTTGCAAATTTTTTTTCCATTCGTGGATTGTCTTTTCATTTCTATAGAACACAGTTTGGAAAATGATGAATTAGAGCCTAATGTTAGCCCTCATTTGTTTAAAGTCCAAAATGTGGGGAACAGGTAACACATGATAATTTATAAGAGGGCAGAATCTGTTAGTGGTATAATCAAGGAATATATCACATAATAAACATGTCATAATTGGAAGGGCCCTTGGTGTGAAAACTTGGACTACTGGGACCTCAGTGGCAGGCAGATGAAGAGAAGAAGCCAGAGCCAGGATGAATTAGTGCCAAGGGAAGTGATCAGACTAGATAACTGGTTTAGTCCTTCAGTAATGTGTCTCAGACATCAAAGGAGTCTTGGTCCAAAATAGCATGTGTGTTCATTTGGCCTCATCTGAAGGAAGAAGTATAGGAACACAACTTTCTGTCAGAGTTGACACTTGAAGTCAAGAGAGTGGCAACAACATGGTTCCTAATGTTGTATCTTGAAACTTGATCTAAGACATGCCTGAAGCTGGCCTCAGGACCTCCCTGGCTCCTGTTACTGCATTAGCTGTTGTGTCTTTCATTGGGAAAGCACAACTCTATGTACCTTCTTTCCATGCTCTGTTTCTTGCCTCATGGACTGATCCTGGTGTTCTGTCCCTGCTTCTGCAGGATCATATTTTCTGTCCCTTCCATGTCAGTATCTGTATCCTGCTGATGAGTTATGGCAGCTGTGAGATAAGCAAGAAATACAAGAGTATTTTGTGGATCCAAATCTGCACTTTGAGTTTCCTCAGATTAAATTAAGGTACATGGGAATTCATTAATTAGGCAATTTATTTTTTATCTCTTACAGTGGAGGTGAATGTTGGTCCTTATCCAAGCAGAGTACAACTGACTTTAGGTCAGTGATACTTAACTAATTAGAATTTAATTTACATTAATTGATTAAATTAAATTATCTTAATTTAAACATAAGTTATTTTAATTTCTCCCTAATGAGAAGAATTAATTACTAAAGAGTAAGAATTTTGTCAAATAGGATTAAGCTTTGGAAGACTGCAAACCACTATAAAACACAGATATTTTTCTGATACCCCCTCACCACCAGGAATAGATTTTTGCTCCGTTTGGATGACATCTCCCCAGTTGAGAATGCATACTTTATGTCTTGATGTGTAACATCTGACTTGGTCTCTTGACTTAGAAATATATCAGGTCATGAAATCACTTTAGGGATTGACACTGGCATTTAAATTTGTCACAGAGCAGCCCTGAAGTGACACAATTCCCAACCTTCTGGCAGACTTCTCCAGGAATGGATCTGGTAATTCATTCAATTAATCAATACACACTTACTTTCAATAAGCACCTATCATTACTGCACCATGTAGGTTGTACTACCTACACCATGTACATGCACCATGTAGGTAGTGAGGATACAAAGATGAATAAGATAATACAGTTTACTGGGGAAGATACACGTGAAAGCTAGCACTTAAAATATAACCTTCTCAGTTCAATGCTAAAGTTATTATGGGAACATTGAATAGGGATGCCTACGTAGCAGGCGAGTGGGAGAGTTGTTAAGGAAGGCTTCCTGGAGAAGGTGACACCATCAACATCAGAAAGACTTCATGGACTACTTGTCCAGAATCAGACCGAGGAGCTCACCTCATCTGGACCCACTCCTGAGATTAGGAAGGGGAAATGTCAGGTTTGCAGGGCAAGAAGTGGGAAGCATGCTGCTCCCAGCATATTTTACTGTTAGCTGAATAGTGCAATGTATGTATGTATTGTATATAATGTTCATATATAATGTGTGTGTATATAGATGGAGTAGTGAATATACATATATATTCTCTACTCTTCTCCTTTCCTATCGTCCTGTCCACAGCCCCACTTCAGCTAATAGTAAGAATATTAACTATCTGGTGGTTGGTTTTTTTTTTTTAAATTTTTGCCACTACAAACTATGTTGCAACAAATTCCCTTTTACATTGCTTTTTTCTTCAAAAAATGTTACTTTTCTGATTACAAAATAATTGATGTTTATTATAGAAGCATTGGAAAACTTTAAAAAAAGGATAATGAAGAAAATAACAAAGAAGAAAACAAATCAACCACAACCTACCCTCCAGAAATAGACCCTTTCCATGTTCAGGTGGCTATTTCAGTTTTTCTCTATACAAATACATGTGTGTACTTGCATGCATACACACATTCATTTTTTTATTAATATGACATTGGGACCATGCCATGTGTGCTGCTTTGAAATATTTTTATCTCAGTTGATGTATTGTCAGTATCTGCCATATCACTAAAGAATCCTCTGTATTTAAAAATTCTTAATTGACCTGGCATGGTGGTCTGTACCTGTGATCCTAGCTACTCAGGAGGCTAAGGCTGAAGGATTTCATGAGCTCAGGAATTTGAGGCTGCAGTGAGCTATGTTCACACCACTGCATTGGTGTGAACCTGTGCCCAGAGAGCCTGGGCGAGAGTGAGGCTCTGTCTTTAAAAAAATAAAATAAAATTATTATTTCATTTAAAAATAAAAGTTATTTAAAATAAAATAATTATTTTATTAAAAAATAATTATTTTATTAAAAAATACAATACAATACAATTATTATTTTCTCTTTTTCTTTTTTCTTTATTTTAAATTAAATCCATAATTGTTTTTTTTCCTCTTATTATGAAAATTATACATACTTATTATGTAGGTCTATCTATATGGGTGTGTGTGTAAGATACAGATTGTCTTTGTGTATATATATGTACTAATTTTAGGTTAGATTTCCAATTTAAAATATTTAGTAGAATTAATTTTGCATATAGGTAAAAGAAGTGAGGTCACATGGCAATACTACTCAGTAAATTGCATTTTTTATTAGACGATATATCTTGTACAAGTCAGTTTATACAGACCTATTTTTAAATGGCTGCACGGTAGTACATTATTTATTAATCCATTTCTTTTCCATTGATTATCAATTAGTAATTAGCCATCAATGGACAGACATTTTAATTATTAACAAATTTTTTTCCCTTATAAAGAGTGCCAAATGAATAACTGATTAAACATCTTTTGGCATTAATGACAGCATTCGAATTGGAGTAATCCTTAGAAGTTTCTTGTTTAATTTTTTTTTTTTTTTTTTTTTTTGGATACAGAGTCTCACTCTGTCACCCAGGCTAAAGTGCAGTGGCATGATCACTGCAGCCTTGAACTCCTGGGCTCAAGAGATCCTCCTGCCTCAATTTCCTGAGTAGTAGGACTATAGGTGTGTACCATCACACGTGGATAATTATTTTTTACTTTAAAAATTTTTGTAGAGATAAGGTATCGCTATGTTGCCCAAGCTGGTGTCTAATTTTTAGGATGTTTGTTTTCTTGTAGAGTAAAACTTCATCTTACTTATGTTTGTTGTAACATGTCACAAAGTGCCTGGCACATAGTAAGTGCTCAAACCATGCTGTGAGCATTTTCTAAAGAATAAATATAGAAGCTTAGAATTTTTTGAATTAAATCTTCCTTATTTAAGGTTTCTTTCCTTCCCCCTCTTGTTTCACTTTACTTAAATATTTCAATATTAAGAAGAAAAAAGTAGGAGATAGGGGAACCACAAAAATGAATGTTTATTCCTTATAGTTTCCATGGCGCACAGAAAACAATACAATCATGATTTTTATTAAATATTTCTCAAAAATCATCAAAGCGAACTATGTGTTAGATTGATTTTTAGGGATCTAAATTGACTAAGTATAATTAATAAACATTATCTCATTTTTGGCGAATCATAATAAAAATTTCAACTTTTAGTCATGTGTTGCCATAGATTATAATTATATGATTGTAATTATACACATAGTTCAAACCAAACTTTCCTTAGATGAGAGGTGTTTGACCCTCTAGCAATTGTAAAGTGCAGACAGCTGCAGCAAAGACAGAGGCCAGTTTCATGGTTAGCAGTAAAAAAGAAGCATCAAAGTAACAGGGGAGCCTGGTACGATGCTATGCACCCTGTTGGCAGTCATTAAATTCTTGCTGACTACTGACTGTTATAATTTTTTAAGCCTATATGGGGAGATGGGGGCAAGAAAAAAAACGGTCCCAGGACAAATGCTGTTAGAAGGGGCCATTTCTGATGAAACTTGAACCCAGAGAGAAATTCCTCGACAGTATAAATGAGGGATTTCTAACCACGAGCCATTCTGCTCTGACAATGCCTGAAATCATATCACCAGGAATAGCTAAGTTGTTAAGGAAGACCTAATGGAATTTGCTATTTATAAATTACACATTTGCTCAATGCTTTTTTCAAATTATTTAACCAACATGACATTGCCTCAGGGATTTGGCCTAAATCATAGTCATAACTGCGTTTTCTTTTGGAGAAAGTTGGGACTCGTTTTCTCCTTTCATAGGTGTTGATGTCTTAAGAGGTCACCTTCAGTGTTACAGGTGACAAATTATAGCAAAAACATTTAAATACATTGTTTTGCATAATGTGGTGTAAAGAAAATGCTTTTTATAACACCACTAATGTATACTTTGTTAGCGTACAAATAAAGTTCTTTGTAAGAATTTAATTAAAATGCATTATACTTATTTATTAAAGGTTTTCATAAAATGTTACTTTCATAATCAAAATCATAAAGATGCACGTTTGAAGCATCCCTATGCAGGTTTAAGATGGGAATAATGAAAGGTGGCTTATAAACTGGTGACATTTTCAGAAAAATATATCGCTATGCCAAAATATGCTAGTCAGAGCTCTTTGATGAACGGCTTTCATAATTATGATGACTGTGAAAGAGAAAAACTAGTGAAAACATCTACTCTCTTTTGGTTAAAAAAAAATTAACTTCTTTTTCCCCAGTAAAAGTAGAGACACTTTAGATTTTAGGACCCTCTTGGCTCCTAAACCTAAGTGCTGCTTGAAAAATGGCCCTTTCAGCTTTTAGCCAGCAGCCACAGTTTAAATCCACAAGAGAGATGCCTAACAACTCTGCTTTAAATGGCAGCCTGCCATTTCGGAAAACTGTAGCTTTTTGAAAAAAGAAAAAAAAAAAACTAGTAAGCCACGTAATTCACCCCCTTGGAACTGGATGTAAGTTAAGGAAAAAATAAGTAGGGTGAGCAAAAAAATCCTAATTCTTATCTTAAAACTCTTTTAATACTTGGTATAAATGGAGTCTACAGTCACAGCATCCAGAGTTGTAGGTCAAATACAACAATTTTTAGGAACCTAGTTTCTGTTAAAGTGAAGAAATGTAGGTACCATTCTTCCACTTATATCTGGACATATTGAGAGTTGGCGGACAAATAAGAAATGGGCTACCCCAAAATGGTATAATTTGTAAACTTTGGGAAAAATTGTTTAATACTGAATACCTTACTTGTGCTGCATATTTATCTGGTCTTTTGTATAGATATGTTTATTCATATCTCATTGTCAGGAAAAGGCTCCTAAATGTAAAAGCACTCTTATGACCAGATCAGCATTCACAAAGGAAAAGAGTAAGCTCATTTAAGATTTGATTTCAAGTCTAAGTATGTGATTGCCAAAGTCACATAATAAAATGTGATCAGAGACTCTGCAGATGAAAGATATTCCAAATTCAAATACCCTTAAGAAACAAAATAATTTTTGCAAGCGTATCCACTTCTTAGAATGTCAACATCCAACATGTGTTTATTGAGCACTTACACTGTGCGATCGTCTGCTTAGGCACTGGTGATATGAGACTGAGCAAAACCAAACACTTTCTCTGTTTTCAAAAAGTTTAAGTTGTAGCGTTAAGTACGCTAACAGATTTTGGTTTCCAAATTCCACTGTCTTCTTAAAGGAATCGGGGCTCCTTTGAGAGATGGATCCTTTGGATCCTGAGGGCAGGGAAAGTAGAAGGTAAAACTGGAACATTTTGTTGTATCAGAAAGCAAAAAAGTATACAAAGAATGATGGCTATATGTTGAAAGGACACAGGAACTGCCTTGAAGAGGATCTAACAAGACACAGGATGATTTGAGCACCCACCCTCCCAATAAAGAAGGGTAATGTATTAAGACTATGATTTAAAAAAAAATGTGTGGGTACTTCAAAAAACAGATGGATGGTAAGAGAGCTTCTGTACAGAATAATGCCAGTTTATAAATGTAAAAGAAGTATAGAATTTTAAAAATTGCTATTCTTCAATCCCATATATAATAATTGATTCAGGCAAGGATTATCAATGGATATTAAACCTATTAAGTAAGTTTCTGATGGAACAGGATATTCACAGAATTTCAGGGCATTATCCCCAGACTATGATTAAATACAAAAAAGGAAAAGTTTCCTTTTACAATGGATAAATCTGGCAAACATCATGTTAAAGAAGAGATCAAATCTATGATCACAAATGATTGGGTAAAGTCACATTATGCAGGTACTGATGCGCTATAATAGAAAGTACATGCCATCACCCATGTAATATTTTTTCAAGGAATGTTTAACCTGAATATAATCCTGAGGTAAGAAAAAGCAATTCAGATTATGAAACATTCTACATCAGCAAGACAATTAGCTGGATTCTTCAAAAATACCAATGTTATGAAAGACAATAAAAGACAGGGGGACTTTCCTAGGTGGGAGGAGACTAAAAAGAGACATGACAGCTAAAAGTCATGTCCTTGATTGGATTCTGGATACCAAACATTCACACACACACACACACACACACACACGCATGCACACACACACTTCATAACATAGCTAGAAAGAACATTTTGATGACAGTTGGGGGAATTTGAATGTGGACTTATGTTTGAAAATGTTATTGTGTAATATTACATTTACTGAGTGTGATAATCATATTGTGGTTTTGAAGGAGAATGTCCTTGTTCTTAGGAAACACGTACGAGGAACTTAGGGTAAAAAATCGTGATTACAACGTACTTTCAAATGGTTGAGAAACAAGTTGAAATACACACATACACATATATTTACATACACACACAAATATTTGAGACATATATAAAGCAAAAATATCAAAATGTTGAAAATTAGTAAATCTCAGTAAACAGTATATGAGTGTTCATTGTACTATATTAGTATTTTTGTAGGTTTGAAGATTTTCAAAATAAAACATTGGGTAAATAAAAAAGAAGTTAAGTCTAATGAGAGCTTCATTAAAACAAAGTCATTCCTTTCCTTGTAAACCGACATGAAAACTGGCCTAGATCACAGTGTGAATGGGATTGATCCATCTTCCCTCCTGAACCTTACCATATATAGAGTTTTTATGCATTGTACAAAAATACAAAATTTTGTCCAGCAAAATTAGAATCATTTAGCCAAAAATAATTGTAGGCATATTATCTGTTCTAGTCTCACAATCAAAGGCAGATGGTTGAAAAACATGTTACGACTGGTAATTTTTGACCTTCCTTTTATGGTCCTCAAGGATTGATTCATTAATTCATCTGTTCACTCAGTCAATGAGCACCATAGGCCAAAGCCTTGTGCTAGGCAACAGGGAGACACAGGAGGCCAAGACAGGAGCCTGGCTATCTGGGAGCCCCTCTTCAGGGAAAGTTAGAATAATAAGTCAGATTGAGATCCACATACATACACTTTAATGCTTTCCTATTTGCTGCAATGCGTATGGATTATTTTTTTTTAATCGTACTTTCAAAAAAATTTTTTTTTCTGAGATGGAGTCTTGCTGTGCCTCCCAGGCTGGAGTGCAGTGGTGCAATCTCAGCTCACTGCAGCTTCCACCTCCCAGGTTCAAGAGATTCTCCTGCCTCAGCCTCCCAAGTAGCTGGGATTACAAGCGCCTGCCACCACACCCAGCTAATTTTTGTAGTTTTAGTAGAGACGGCGTTTCACCATGTTGGCCAGGCTAGTCTCAAACTCCTGACCTCAGGTGATCCACCCACCTCAGCCTCCCAAAGTGCTGGGATTACAGGTGTGAGCCACCGTGCCCAGCCCCAAAATTTTATATGAAGAAGCGTTCAGAATTTGAAGCATCAGACTGCCAGGGCTCTATAACTAGAAAAGCATGTAGAAACATGACACTTTTTTGAAATTGGCAGGTGCTAACCTGTGTTGTCTGCTAAGATGAACATGTGACTTGGAACTGACTATGTAGAAATGTTTGTTTTGCTCTGTAGAAATGTTTATGAAAAAATCACTCAGCTCTTTGAACAGAAAGTGTCATCTGAAAACCAAGAGTAACTTCTTGGAAAAAGAATCTGTTTACTGGGAGATGGAAGCCAAGTTTTTCTAAAAATTTTAGCAACTGTACCCTGCATAGACATGATCCCTTAAGAAGACAAGGATATTTCTAAACCAAGTGAATGGAATGAAAGATTGAGAAGACTGTGGCTGTAACAGCTGTCACATATTGATCAGATAGTTTATATAACAATTCCAGTTGGCTAAGTTGGTGTTCAATTAATCAATTCAATGAAAATTTATTGAACACCCATGAAATGTCAACAATGTTTTAGACACTTGGAATGCAGAGATAAATAAGGCTAATTTCCCATTTTGGAAGAGAAAGAGTGGTGTAAGAAGAGGCAAGTGTCTGTATATTATCTATGTAGCTGGAGGATGGAACACAGGAAGCAGTGTCAATGTAACTAGGAGTGTAGACAGAAGCTCAGCCATGGAGAGCCTCAGCAAGCTTATTGTGTCTGGACATCAGATGATGGGGGCAACTAAAAATTCCAATACTCTTAAGTGTGGAAACAGAATGATCAGAGTTGCATTTGTCTGCTTTGACAAAAATCACTGTAGATGGGAAGAAAGGTATATATGAGACAGATGTTGAGAATGTGGAATCCAGAGGACTTAGCAATAGATCTGTTGTAAGGGATGAGGAGTCAAGAATGAATTCAAGTTTGTAGCTTCAATGTCTGGGAGTCACTGAGAAAGAGAGTACAAAATGGAAACAGGTTTAAGTCGAATATGATTTTACTGTGTTCAATTTTAGGGACAGTCTAAAATTTGAGGTTAGCCAATAGTTAGTTGGATATATAAACATTCAGGATTAGAGAGTAGTTTTAACTAGGAGGTGTGGATTCATGGGTCACTAAAATATTACTAGAGTTAAGAGCTGAAAGCCCAAGAGTAGATAAGATGATCTAATGAGTTACAGAGAGCCAGAGATGAATAAAGGCAGAAAACGTGCCTTTAAAGGGTGGTTGAAAGACCAAGAGTTGTCAGAGAAGACCCTGAAACAGAAGAGTCCCTGATCCGCTTACTTCACAGAAACCCAATTGAGAATCTTTACTGGTAGGACTGTTCTAGGGTCCCCTGTGCAGTCCAAAGTCAGATGGCCAACAGAGGCTTTCCACTGCAGCACCATCCTACAGCTACATGGTATGCTTCCATTCAGACTGATACCTTAGAAAGAGCACTGGAATTAGCAAACCTGGGATTGAGTCCCAATTCTTACATTTGCTATATGACCTTGGTTATGCCACTTAACTTCTGAGCCCCAGGTTTTCATTTATTAAATGGAGAATGGGGTAGTGTATAATGATTATTATTCCTATTTCATGGGCATGGTGACAGGTGGATAACATATTTGATAATAATTTGTAAGCTGCAAAGTGCATTAGTAATGAACAGCCTATATTACCATTGGCATCACTGGAGTTTTACAGCATAACTTGGCCTACATTTGTGGATTGGAATTGAAACAGAATGGGGCAAAATAGGGTCAGAGTGGGCACAGGGGCTTGCTTAATCTTTAGTCTGTCTTTTCCTTTTTAAATTTTTAATTAAAATAATAACCGTATATACTTCTAGGGTACCATGTGATGTTTTGATATATCCATATATTATGGAATGATTAAATCAAACTAATGAACATATCTGCCATCTCACATACTTATCATTTTTCTTGTGGCATGAACATTTAAAATCTATTCTCTTTGCAACTTTGAAATACAGATTATATTAACTATAGTTACCACATGATGCAGTGGATCTCAAAAACTTATTCCTCCTGTCTGACCGAAACTTTGTTTCTTTTCATTAACATCTCTCCCCTCTCCCCCATCCCCAGCCTCTGGTAACCACCATTCCACGCTCTACTTCTATGAGTCTGATGTTTTAAGATTCCACATATAAGTGAAATCATGCAATAATCATCTTTCTGTGCCTGGCATATTTCACTTAGGATAATGTCCTCTGGGTTTATCCATATTGTCACAAATGTCAGAATTTCCTTTTTTTTTTTTTGAAATGGAGTTTCACTCTTGTTGCCCAGGCTGGAGTGCTGTGGCGCTATCACGGCTCACTGCAACCTCTGCCTCCCAGGTTCAACAATTCTCCTGCTTCAGCCTCCCGAGTAGCTGGGATTACAGGCACCCACCACCACGCCCGGCTAATTTTTTGTATTTTTAGTAGAGACGAGGTTTCACCACATTGGCTAGGCTTGCCAGGCTGCTCTTGAACTCCTGAACTCAGGTGATCCACCTACCTCAGCCTCCCAAAGTGCTGGGATTACAGGCATGAGCCACCGTGCCCAGCTAGAATTTCCTTCTTTTTAAAGGCTAATATCCCATTGTGTATTTAGACTAGATTTTCTTTTGATTTATTTATTTGTTGGTGGACACAAGTTGATTCCATATTTCGGCTATTGTGAATAGTGATATAATAAACATGGAAGTGCAGCTCTCTCTTAACATATTGACTTCAATTCCCTTAGATAAATACCCAGAAATGGGATTGCTAGTTTGGACAGTAGGTTTATGTTTAATTTTTTGAGAAACTTCCATACTGTTTTCCATAATGGTTGTACAAATTTACATTCCCACTGCATAGAGGGGGTCTTTTTCCTTCACAGTCTCTCCAACACTTATCTTTTTTTTTTTTTAAATGATAGCCATTTTAACAGGTGTGAGGTGATAGCTTTTGGTTGTAATTTGCATTTTCCTGATGATTAGTGTTGTTGAGCATTTTTTTTAAATATACCTGTTGGCCATTTGTATGTCTTCTTCTGAGAAATGTCTATTCAGGTTCTCTGTCCTATTGTTAGTTGGATTATTTGTTTTCTTGCTATTGAGTTGTTTGAGTTCCTATATATTTTGAATAGTAACCCTTTACTGTATATATGATTTGCAAATATTTCTGCCCAATCTACAGATTGTCCCTTGACTCTGAATTGTTTCCTAAATGGTGTTGGGAAAACTGAGTACCCACATGCAGAAGAATAAAATTGAACCCTATCTCACACCATATTAAAAACATTCAAAATGGATTAAAAGCTTAAATGTAAGACCTGAAACTGTAAAACTATGAGAAGAAAACACAGGGAAAAAGCTCCATGACACTAGTCTGGGAAATGATTTTTTGGATATGATCTCAAAAGCCAAGGTAACAAAAGAAAAATCAACAAAGGGACTGCATCAAATTAAAAAGCTTCAGTCTTCTTTTCTCCTTTAGTCCCTTGCTGTTCCTTTTGTTGGATTTTTTCCTTAAAAATATTTTAATTGATATTTAGTAGTAGTATATATTTTGAGGGTACATGAGAAAGATTTAGTCTTCCTTAAGTGAGGACATTCTTGGACAATTGCAAAGCAGGTATATTTTATTTCTTTGCTTGGCTGCTAAGCAATTAATTTCATTCAAGTAAGGGCATCAAGCTGCTGTCTTCTTCTCCTTCTCCTTCTCCTTCTCCTTCTCCTCCTCCTTCTTCTCCTTCTCCTTCTCCTCCTACTCTTTCTCCTCCTTCTCCTCCTACTCTTTCTCCTCCTTCTCCTCCTCCTCCTACTCCTTCTCCTTCTGGTTCTCATTCTCATTCTCTTCCTCATTCTCGTTCTCATTCTTATTCTTACTTTAATTCTTCCTTTCTTCGACAGGGTTTTGCCATGTTGCCCAGGCTGGTCTTGAAATCCTGAGCTCAAGCAATCCACCTGCCTTGGCCTCCCAAAGTGTTAGAATTACAGGCATAAGCCACCATACTCAGTCTGGATCTTGTATGAAGTTGAGCTTATCAATGCAATGTAAGATGTGTGACTATAGCAGACACAGTCAGTGCTCCACTCCACTCCCCTTATATTCCTTGATGCTTTTTACTGCTGCTGAGCACACATCTCACCCTGTTCCTAACTGCTCCCTTTGCGCTTCTGACTGGTTTGGGTTTTTATAACCCACCTGCCACTCTGCATGGAAGAGAGCCTTTGGGCTACCGGAGCTGCTTTGTCTACATGCCACAGAGCCCAGAGTGCCTGGAGTTTACATTCCCCACCTTCCCATCCTCCACTTCACAGCCCAAAGACTAAAGAGTGCCAAGCCCAACTCCCTTTGCCAGGAGCACCCTTGGCACACAATTTGTACTCCAGAGCTCCCCTGTAGGATCAGGCTAAGATTGGGACTTGGCTTGAAATGGCCCCTTGCCCTCTCCTATTCAGCTTTCCTCCTCCCTTACTGGTGTCTCCTGGAATCACTTCTTTAATAAATCACTTGTACATGCTTGTTTATCTCAGGGCAGGGTCTGCTTTTGGGGCACCTGACTAAGGCAATGACAACTCGAGTAACTGAAGGTATTTTTCTCCACATGATCCCTTCTAATACCAAATCATTTTAATTTAAGCTTAGTTTATATATATAATTTGGTGTTTATTTTATATAATTTTTAATAAAATTTTAATGATGATATAAAGAAGTCCATGAATAAAAATGCATAGACCTAACCGGAGTCCCATAAGATTGCTCTTTTACCAGTATCTCTGACAATCTTAAAAGTCTAACCTAAACCATTATAACTGTGCAATGTTTTGATTTAAATCTATATTATTAACTCTATTTGTTAATGCATGCTATATGTTACGCACTATGATAACTGCTTTTTTTTTTTTGGTATTTTTAGTGAAGACGGGGTTTCACCGTGTTGGCCAGGCTGGTCTCAAACTCCTGACCTCAGATGATCTGCCCACCTTGGCCTCCGAAAGTGCTGAGATGACAGGCGTGTGCCACCATGCCGAGCCACATGTAATCTTATTTAATCTTCTTAGCAAATCAATGAGATTGATCTTATTATCCCCAATTTACAGATGAAGAAACTAAGGCTCAGGAAGCTAAGTAACTTGTCCCAGATTGCAGAGTAGATAGCTGTATGCTGTTTGAACTCAGGATTGATTCCTAAACCCATGCACTTGCCTTCACACTTCAATGCATTGAAATGAAAGAAATAGCAAGAAACATTTAAATACTGTCTCTTCCATCTTCAGTAAAATTACACGGAAATGTGTTCTTTTGCAATCTTTTTGATTTCATAATCCTATGAAAATTTTTATACAGTGTAAAGTATTAGAAGTTTCCCATGAATAATCTTTACCTCAACAGCGGTTTGGAAAGGAGTAGTCTCTAGTAGTAATGAGAGAACCGCTCATGAAGAGACTCCTGCATTGTATGTGCACATGAAGAAATTCTTTGAAAAATGATCACTTGGGCATTTTAGGCTATTTAAAAATATTAAATCAGCTCCCCTGGGACATTTGAATGATGAGACAGTAGAAAACCATAAGTCAAGAAAGACAGTCATTTGAATGACTAGGTTCTTTCTGTCTCCAGCTATCTGAAAGATGGATTAAATAGTGCTTTTCTTTTGGGATTGTTTTAAGAATTGTTAAACATACTGTTTCATAGTTTTTCATCAGTTTCTTTATCATTCCTTGGCCTCAGGAAAGGCTATTGATAGAACTTAATCAGGTAGAGAAATGGGCACCATCCTTGCTCTGGGAGCTGTTTGAAAACTCTCAAAGGAGTTGTGGTCAACTCTGCTTTTGTGTGATGACAGATGAGCCATATATTTCTCTAAAAAGTTAGCCATTGGTTGTAGATGCTAACTGATAGTAACAAAAACTGCAGAAATTTATCAAGAGGAATTTTATGTTACTTTACAGAATCCATTGCAACTAAATAAAAACAGTGTTGTAGGAAATATGGGAAAAAAAAATCTGTGTGACAATGGAGGATAAGACTAAAGAAAGGAAAAGAAAGTTCAGAGACAGTCTGGCCCTGAAAGTCTGATTTAGCTTCTTGCCTGGAAGTTGAGTATACAAATGAAAGAGGCATGCAATCCAATGTGCTGAGAGGAAAAGAATTAAGAACATCTGAGTTTCTGTGAGAGAAGAAATGGCCTTCCAAAATCCACTCATTTCTTTGGGAAGTAACTGCACAAATGTTTTACCATTCAATAAAAGTTCCCAAGCATGTGCTTGTTTCTGTTGTTTTAAATGTGCTGATTGAATACTGTACCTGAAATAGCTCTGTAGGCTGGTGTCTGATATGCGTCTGTTTTAAATGGAACCAGTCATGAGAGCGGGCTAGCAGTGCGCGTGCTTGAAAAAGGGGACATGGATGTGAATCATTTAGAAAAATGATGCATCCAGACTAGCCAGAGAAACAATAGGGTGTTGAGAAGGAGATGAAGGAACTATGGATAGAAAAGGAATGGGCAATAGAAAGCTAAAATGCAGGGAGGAAGGAGTCAGAGAGATGTGCCAAAAACAGTTAGATGTGTGATGAAAACTTAAATTTCAAATTGTATCTTTTTAGTTTGAAATCCTCTCTGCCCAGATCCTCACATGCTCAGCAGACCTCTTTGTCTCTATATATTGGCCCTGTTTTTGACCGATTGGTTCATTCTAAACCTTTAGCCTTCCATTTTCAACATTTTACTTGAAATGATTCAATTCAAGGTAGATGTTGCTTGGGGAGAAGCATATCCAAATTCATATGACAGATTTGAAATCATATTTATTTAAATAGACACTGTATTTCCATGAGACTTCTCTGGACACTGGAAAAAAAAAAGCCTGAGTAACTCTCCTCATTAAAATATCTCTTCCTGTGTGTGCTGAGAATGTCAAATGGCCACTGCATTCTCCTCCAGGGAGTTTATAATCAAGCCCAGGACCCAGTTAGATGAAAAATAAGGGGGGCTTTTTTTAATCTTAACAAAGTCATATTCTTTCTTCCACCAATCGTTCGCCCTCTGTAAAAAATAAAATAAAAATTTTAAGCCTGTTTATAAAAAAAAGTTTCCACCTATTAGGCCATAATAAGGAACAGGAGTTTTATTTAGCATAGAGGTAGAATAAAGTCATATTTTCACTCTGTTCTGCACACACGCATAAGAAACTCTTAGGAGCGTAGACTTCTAGACGTTTTTCTGATAATATTTTTTTTCCTCAAATATTAAGGGTTTAACAAAAGCCTTCCATTATTCAATGTCTAGCATGGTTTCAGATGTTAGAAACCATGCAGTAGATATGAGATATATGCTATCCTAAGTTTGCAGTATGCTATAGAGACACACAAACATGCAAGTCAATGTGGAAGTATTTTGCATAAAATTCAGAGATGCAAATTCAAATGGCCACAGGAGCCACACAGGTAATATAAAGGTGTGAATGTTAGCCTAGGTAAGGTATCTGGGACTAATGGGATGTATGGTGGAACAGAAGACTTAACTTTGAAATTAAAATTAACAAAAAACTTAAAGCACTGATCATAAAACGACATCAGGTTTGGCAGATAGGGTCTGCAACTATAAGTTTGCCACATCTGGCATAGATAAATGGAATACTTATGTGATTATATGAATGCACCGAGAAGAAATAAAGAGGTATTAAAAATACTAGCAGCTTGGAGATTAAATGAGTGGCCTTTATCAGGGAAGGTTTTCCAGAGAAAAACCATTAGCCATGGTCCAAACTAAGGATGCATTACTGCACTCAAGACCCTGAGAATGCAGGAGAGAGCTACGGGCTGAATGACTTGTTCTAACTGGTATTTTTCTCTAAATATCCCTCTCAAATTATGACTTTTTCTTAGTTGTGTCTAATAAATTTATTTCGAGACTGGGAAAGTTAAAGAAGTAGAGATAGGGAGAACGGATGGTGGGACTGACATCAGAGGGAGGGACATTCCCCCCTTTTCCAAACAAGTAGATGCAGGAGCTGGTTCTGGAATACAACAGTCTCAACTCTAAAATCTCGCCCACTGTGAGTATCAAAATCAGCTGTGCACTGCAGTAGAAGTAAACCAACTAGCTGAGTGCTAGTTTCTAATTCTCTGATGATGAATCACATATATTTATTTCAGTGTCAGAGAAAAATTTCCCAAGAACCTCTGTGAGCATTAGGATGTCATTTATTTCAAAGGAAAGAAGTCTCCTGTATTTATCTCGGTGAAGGCATACTATTCTCCAACACGTTAATTGGCCATGTTAGATTGATTTTTGAAAAAATGATATCTTCCTGAGGAAAAATTCTGATTTCCTGGTGCAATTATCTTCTGGGTACTTATTTTTCCAGTAAAAGCTTTTCATTAAAAGCTCTTCAGTAGGTTTTAAAACATGTTAACAACAAACAGCATTTGAAAAGTGAGGTAAGAATGGCTTTGTTAAGGATTTAAATTTTCTTTACAAGAATCTTAGGTGTTGGCAATTGTCTGAATACCAGAGGCTAAAATAAATTAGCAAAGACCACCAGAAAGTTAGACAGTGAGTCTGCCAAATAAGAAGCTCAGGATACTAAGGCATCTCAGAGATGATGCGCTCCAATTCAAGTCTCAAGTTTCTTCTGTGATATCCCAACTGGTAATACAGCTTCTGTTTGAAGTGTTCCAGTATTAAGAGAATTCACTATCTCTTAATGAAACTCATTCCGTTTTTCTTGACTCCTCCAGTCATTCATACATTCTTTCTCAAAGTGAAAAAAATACCCCTTACTTCCACTCACCAACGAACTCACACTAAATTAGTTTCAATCTTTTTGTAAATGGATTTTCGTGTATTTAAAGATAACTATTATCATACTTTTCAAAGAGTCACTAAATCTTAATTCCTTTTCTGTTTTATTTTTCTAGTTCAATGACAGTGTCGCTTGTGTAGAAGATGTGAGGATGTTTTCTATGGACAGATGGTTATTTTTTTCTAAGCTCGGCCAGGGGCTGGGTGGAGTGGGTATAAATGGTACATATCTATGAAGGTCACCCTCCTGGTCTAGGAGCTTGGAAAAAATAAAATTAGTAATAGATCTGATTCCTGTGCTCACAAATTCTACAATCTACAGAAGGGAGCACAATGCACTGCTCAGGGCTACTTCATAAAAGATCACTTGAGGATGACGTCATGTAAACTCAGATGGGGTTAATCCCGGAAGATGTCATGAAGGAGGTCGGGGTGTAGTCATGAGTTGCGACAGTGAGGTGCGTTGTTAGAAACTCTGGGTCAGAAATAAGATGTCAAGAGTCACTTTTGAAGTGGTTGGCTTTCTTAATATTTGCTTATGACAGAGATTGATAAATATAATTAAACTCTGGCGAGGCAAAAATACATTTCACACCCAAGTGTTGTGTACCTATGAAGTGTGTATAATTTATTTGTCACACTGTTCTAAATGTAGTTGGTATTTTTATTCTGAGTATATACACATGGATTTTTATCATAGAGTGAAAAGAAATTTCCCCAAATTATTTGATAACATCTCTGAGTATGTAACCAATTCATGTAGAGATTCTAACACAAATATCTTCCATTAACTATGTTTTCCCAAAATAATTTCTTTAGGATAAAATTAAAAACTTGTTTTACCCTTCATAAATCACTAGGCTTTGCTGAGCATTTTCTTCAAGTCTCCATCAATGTTTCCCCTTTGGGCCTGAAACTGAGCATGGAAAATTTCACCTTACCAGACAGGCCTTTTTGGAAACCATACACAGTGGGACGGGGGGTTAAATTTATATTTAACTTCAAAAGTTTTTTTCTTCCACAAACGATATAATATGGGGTACTGAGCAATCATTTTTTGGTATAATTGAGCTAGCTTGTTGGTCTGTTCAATTATTTATGAGCCACTTACAGATTTATTTAGGTATTTCAGCATACTCTGACCTCCATCTCTCAGAACTGAACATCGACAGTTTTTCTTTTTTCCTTTTTGGGTGCATAAATAAGAGAATTTCATGTCAGTAAAAAATATTTCCATGTTGCAAAACAATAAGGTGATTATGTATTATGTGAAGTTGTTGGAACCCCTAAAACATAAAGAATGAGAAAAAAATGACATAGATCTCACTGATGCTCCATATTGATATGATCTGAAACTGAATTAAGGAAAAGGTAGGGACAATGTTGGGAGGGCAAGGAATTTGCTTCTCTATTTTCTCATCTAAAGTTTTATGGTTTTAAAAAATGGACAAACTAGGGATTTGAGCATTTGGAAATATTAAATCAAAAGTGCCAAACTTACACTCTAGAAGTACCAGGAATTAAACATTGAGTTACAGAGATGAGGGCACTGGTTATTTATTTATTTGCATTTATATATTTTTTATTTTTTGCTTTAAGTAACATAGGATAAAGACTAGTAGAATATAGAAATTAAATCTTTTGTAATAGAAAGGGAGAGAAAAGTGAACATAGGTGGAGAAAATTAAGAAGTAATAAAAGCAACTTGGTGAAAGTCTAGAATACTTATTATTAGATACAGGAGGCAGTGGGAAGTAATAACTTTGATTGGTACTGCCTTTTTGTTATAGGTGTCCTGGAATTCTTTGGGAAGGTGCAGACAGAGCGAGGTCATGGAAGTCATAAGTATTTGGAATGAAATGGGGAACAATGCTAGTGGAGCAGTTGCCACTTATAACTGCTAGAAGGTGTGCCCTGAATCTGTCAGCGAGATTTCTGACTGGGTTGAGTTGGATAAACAGCAGGGCAAGGAGATCAAACCTAACTTACTTTTACTCTGAGTCTTCATCGGCCCCTGGAGAAAGTGACAATCTCATTTACATTATTTTTTATTATGATGTTTTGGTTTTAATTCTGCTGAACTTATTCAATGTTAAGTTTTAATATCACGGTTTTCAGGCCTTATATGAGATTAGCACCTTTTTATGCCTATAGTTTTCCCTGAACTACCTACAACTATCACTGCATCAGTTATAATTCGGTAATTCAGGATTTTTGATCACACCACTTATGGGATTTCACTTGTTAGTTTATAGTACAGCTTGATTATTTTAGATAATATATTCATTCACCACAGCTTTGTGGTGGCTAACTCCCTCCACACTTCCTTCCCCATGCCCTGCCAAGTGTAGGCGCAACTTGAAGAAACTTTAGGATACAAAAAGAGCATGAAACTAACCCCCAAAGTGTCAAAATGGTAGGACATATCTTGCATGACTTCTAAGCAGTAACAATTATTTAAATAAATCAAAAAGGGAGAAATCAAACTGCCTCCACAACAAAAGTCATGGGAAGAAGGCAGAATTTTGGTTCTTTTTTTCATAATATATTTCAGGAATTTAATATACTAATATGCACTACAAATTATCAAGAAAGAAGGAATACTGTGTGCCACATTTCCCAAATTTATTTGAGATAAAAAAGAATTTTTGGCAGAACATCTAATAGAGACAACATTGAACATAATATGCTTTGAGAAACGTTGCTCTATATTAATTGATTAAAGCTTTCAACTCTAGGGAAGGGCCTTGTTTTAATATAAAAAATTCAATACAGAAACCTGACCATCATACACACATAAGGTTTGCCCATTCTGCTAAGCTAGAAATGGGCAGCTCTTCATTTCCCCCCTGTCCTAGAGCCTGAGGTGGGACTAGACATAGGGAAAGTAATGTGACTCTAGGCTCTGGAGACATATTTCATGTTACCTGCATGGCGCTCCTGACTGTATCTGTCAAACTTGGAAACAACATCATTTGCCTCATTTCAGCAAAAGCCAATTCATCAAAGAATCAATTCACCCAAGACCCAATTTTCTTTTTTTCCTTTTTTTTACTTCTAAAAGAATTTTTATTTTTTTATTATACTTTAAGTTTTAGGGTACAATGTGCACAACGTGCAGGTTACATACGTATATATGTGCCATGTTGGTGTGCTGCACCCATTAACCCGTCATTTAACATTAGGTATATCTCCTAATGTTATCCCTCCCCCCTCCCCCCACCCCACAACAGGCCCAGGTGTGTGATGTTCTCCTTCCTGTGTCCGTGTGTTCTCATTGTTCAATTCCCACCTGAGTGAGAACGTGGTGTTTGGTTTTTTGTCCTTGCGATAGTTTGCTGAGAATGATGGTTTCCAGCTTCATCCATGTCCCTACAAAGGACATGAACTCATCATTTTTTATGGCTGCATAGTATTCCATGGTGTATATGTGCCACATTTTCTTGATCCAGTCTATCATTGTTGGACATTTGGGTTGAGAACCAATTTTCTTAATTGACTGATTTCTAAACACTGGCTCCTTATAATTATGCATAAACTTGATATGTCAAATAAAACGCTTTGTAACAGTTTTTCAGCATTTCACAAAAAGCTCCAGTGACCAGGTTTTATTTATTTATTTATTTATTTATTTATTTATTTATTTATTTATTTTTCTGAGATGGAGTCTTACTCTGTCGCCCAGGTTTGAGTGCAGTGTTGTGATCTTGGCTCACTGCAACCTCCGCCCCCCGGGCTCAAGCAATTCTCCTGCGTCAGCCTCCCTAGTAGCTGGGATTACAGGCGTGTGCCACCAAGCCCAGCTAATTTTTGTATTTTTAGTAGAGACGGGGTTTCACCATGTTGGCCAGGCTGGTCTCAAACTCCTGACCTCAAGTCATTTGCCCACCTCAACCTCCCAAAGTGCTGGGATTACAGGCGTGAGCCACCATGCCCGGCTTTAGGTTTTCATAATTGATTTTAAATATTTAACCTGTTTCTGGCTCAGCTTCCCGCTGCTGTGTCTGGAGGAGGTGAGACAGAGTGGAGACTTAGTGATAGGAAATGAGGCTAGAAGGCTGGGACATAGCCCAGCCTGTGCTGCCGGCCCTGGGGGACCATGGGGGTGGAGGAGCAGAGAGTCACAGCAGCATCTGAGAGAGAAGTCTGGGTTCCAGAGAGCGGAGGAGACAAAGTTCAGGGACAAGGGGAAGTGAAAGTCAGAGAGGGGAGAAAAAGCAAACAGGAGTGAGAAGAAAGAAGAGTTTAGGTAAGGGAGGACAGTCTGAAGTCCCCAGAGTCCCATCCTCCTTCTCACATATCTCTCAGGCTCTGCCAATCCATCCAATATGAATTTCTCTGACCCTTAAACATATTTTATTTAAAACCATAGTAAATTAGTGAATTGGTAATTTGGTGAATAGTCCAGTCAATGAGTCAGTTGGCTTTTGGTAACTACATAGATCCTGAGCCTCCTGACCTGCAATATTAATTCCAACTGTCAGTATTTTGTTCATGGTTATAGTCCCTGTACCTTACAGTGTCAGACACAGAGGAAAAACAATAAATATTTCTTAAGTGAATAAAGGCAAGAATAATTATATGAAGGTGTGAAGTATCCAGAGCTGACTAGTCTCCAGATGATACGCCATTTGGTGTTCCCTATGCCTAGACCTACTGTGGGTGATTGAAAAAACTGAGTTGATAACTACTAATTTAGTGGCCTTAAGAAAGCAATGTGAGGCTGGGCGCTGTGGCTCACGCCTGTAATCCCAGCACTTTGGTAGGTGAGGTGGGCGGATCATGAGGTCAGGATATAGACACCATCCAGGCCAACACGGTGAAACCCCATCTCTACTAAAAATACGAAATATTAGCAGGCTTGGTGGCGTGAACCTGTCGTCCTAGCCACTTAGGAGGCTGAGGCAGGATAATTGCTTGAACCCGGGAGGTGGAGGTTGCAGTGAGCCGAGATCGTGCCGTCGCACTCCAGCCTGGCAACAGAGACTTAATCTGGAAAAAAAAAAAAAAAAAAAAGAAGAAGGCAATGTGAAATACAAAATAGAACTGTGGAAGGTTGATGAAATTTAATTACCATTTGAGGAGAGAAAGTGCGTGTTTGGCAGTCTTTCAAATTATCTCTGAAACCAAATTGGTTTGCTCCTTTCTTCATCTTGTGCTTTTATTTTATATTGTGTTTTTGGTTTTTTGTTTGTTTTTTCGAGACAGGGTCTTGCTCTGTCACTCGGGCTGGAGTGCAGCAGTACGATCATAACTCACTGCAGCCTCGACATCCCGGGTTCAAGCAATCTTCCCACTCCAGCCTCTTGAGTAGCTGGGACTACATGCGCACGCCACCAAGACTGGCTAGCAATTTTTTATTTTTTTTGGTAGAGACAGGGTTTTGCTATGTTGCCCAGTCTGGTCTCCAACACCTGGGCTCAAGCAATCTGCCCGCTTCACATGAGCCACGGCACCTGGCCTATTTTATATTGTTAATAGAATTCTTTACAATTCATTGATAACCAACTGCTGTGACTCCTCTCATTTAATAGCGATTTGTTCTTTGAGGGGAATTTGAGTTTTTTAGAATCACTTCTTTCAGCAATTCTCTCAATTCAGTTCAAATAGGATGCCCCACTATTCTGGTAAGGAACTCAGCTCCGTAATATTTAAATATGACTCACATCCAAATTTTATACTTTAATTTTATTTCATCTGAGTGGCTTATACTCATTTAATTTTATGTTTTCAGTGATTATTGTTATTTGCTTTTCAATAATGTGAAATTCTTTAATTAAAGAAATGGGGTCTTTATGTATTACCAAATATGTTGCATTAAAAAATAGCCTTATAATGAATACTTTCACCAAACTGCATAAAACATGCAGTAATGCAGAATGATTAATGTATAGGCACTATTTCTGAAGCAAATAATTTTTTAAAACCAACCTTTTTATTGCAAATTTCAAACATTCACAAAAATGGAGAGAATACTATAATGAGCCTACATGTATTCATCACCCATCTTCAGCGGTTAACTCAAAGCCAGTTGCGTTTTCTCTGTACCTGCTCACTCCCACTGGATTATTTAAACCAAACCCTAGACAACATATCATTTTATCCTGGAATATTTCAGAATGTATTTCTTAAGAGTAAGTAAGAGTGCTTTCAAAAAGTATAACCATAGCAGCATTATCAACTCTAAAAAATTTGTTAATATCCACTTTTAACTTTTCCCTGATTATGTCATACTTTTTAAAAAAGTGTGTTCAAATTAGCATCTACATGAGGTTGAATAGGCTTGAATTTTCAAATTTCACTTCTGCTTGGTTAATCCATTCTAGTTGAAATATTTAAATGTTAAATATTTAATGGGCTTATTTTCTAGGCTTATAAAACATGAAAGATTATCCTGCCTGACAAGGGTTTAGAAGTCTTTTGTTGTTGCTGCTATTACTGTGATGTTTCTAATCGCATTAGTAATTGTTGTTGTAGTTTGCTTTTAGTAATGTGGTACAGTTATGCTATTAGAATTAATCTTTTGGGTTGCTCCAATTATTCCCACACCTTAATTCAGAATCAGTTTTGTTATGTTTTTATAGTACAGTATAATTGAATACAACTGAAGCACCTATACAACAGTTAGAAACATATTTATCTACAAGGAGGACTATTTATATCAGTGGCTCTGGGGCAAGCTTTTCAGATCTTAATTACACCCAAGGGAAATAACCGCACTCAGCAATATATTAAACTTTTGATGCCTCTGAAGTTCATTACCATACAATAACCACATTATCTCTCATACCTTATTTTAAAATTTTTGCATTCCAAAGCCTCTTTATTGGCTGCGTTACTTGGTAGTAACAGAAAAGAAAAGGAGCTGCTATATTGTAAAGCTCGTTTCTTGTGTGGATGGAGTACTGAAACTTACATGTGTGGGATATTTCATGTTTTCTTCAACTCAAAGGATGATTATATTTTTAATCTAGATTTTCTTCATGAAAAATAGGCTTGCAAAAAGTATCTGCAGCCAAATAGAGATCAGTAATTAACCTCTCTCCCCACAAAACTCTCTAACTTTCTCTACTATGCAAGCAATAAATATTCATTATAGAACAATTAGAAAGTGCAAATAAGCACCAAGAAAAAAAGAGAGAGATAACAGTTAACCTTCAGTTAAGTGTTCACTTTCTTCTAAACTATTGTATAATACATACAATATATCATAATATACATACAATATACAGAAATATATATTAATTTATAATAATTCAATTTCTACAAACTACTATTAATATACTTTATTCAGTCAACAATATATTATGAACATCTTTGCATATTAATTAATATGCTGCTACACCATCATTTTTTTGTTGCTGTTCCACTGTTAGACTGACACGATGTACACATTTATACTGTATCTGATTTTTTTATCTTATAAACTGTGTAAGAAACATTATTATACATAAGACTTGTCCAATTAATTTTTTATTATAAATTACTAAAAGGGGAATTGCTAAAATTTGGCAATTTTAAAGGTTTTTAAATCACAATGGAAAATTGGCTTCCACAAGAATTCTACCAAAATATTCTCCTAGGCTTTCTCGCGTCTAAAGGCACTGTTTCCTCACATGCTGAGCAACCCTGAGTACTATGATTTTTAATCTTTTTCGATCAAATAATGAAAATTCCATCTTAGCGTGTTAATGTACATTTGCTGTATTATGAGAGAGTATTTTTTTGTACATTTATTGGATATTTGTATTTTTCCACAGTGCACTGACACTTTGTATTTTTAGACTTGTTTTCTTCTATAGCATGTCTTTTAAAAATTAATTTGAAAAAATATTTTTTACATATAAGGGGTTCTTTACATACATTATATTTTGTAAATGTTATCCTACTTCTTGCTTTAACTTTGTGGGGTTTGTTGCTGTTGTTACATAGAAGCTCTTTAAGAGGGAAATTTTACCAATTTTTTTCAATGCAGTAAAAGGAACAGTTGTTTCTCATATAGACTTAATTCTGTTTCTGGAATTTCTATTCTCTTCAACTGACCTGTCTTCCATCCCTAGTGCTTTAAACCTGTGTTTTATTCTCTGGTAAGAAAGACCCCCTATTGCCTACTGTGTCTTTACTTTTTTTGTTTTGTTTTAAAAATATTTTTATTACTTAGCAAATTTATTTTTCCCAAACATTTATTTTTAAGTATAATTTAGAATCATTTTGTTGATTGAAATTGGAACTGCAGTTGAGGTAATTTAATAGCTGAATTTGGGGAGAAGAAACATCTTTATAATATTAAGCCCTCTAGTGAGGAAACATGTTATGTTTCTCCATGTATTAAAGTTCCAGGGAAACAGAACCAACAGATATAGATATCTATATGTATATAATATGTGTGTGTTTATATATCTTTTATATATTATATATAACATGTCATATGAGATATATCTTTTATATATTATATATAAGATATATCTTTTATATATTATATATCATATAATATATCTTTTATATTTTATATATCATATAATATATATTTTATATATTATATTATATATGTATATATATCTTTTATATATTATATATTATATATAATATGTGTATATATCTTTTATATATTATATATAATATGTGTATAAAGATACATTTGTCTTTTATATATGCATCTATAATATATTATATATAATATACATATTATATATACATATTTTATATAATATGTAATAATCACATATATAATATACATGTATAATTACATATAGAATATGTAATAATAAATAATATACATATTATATATAATATATAATATATAAAAAAGATATATATACACACACATTTATGTATATATATTATATTACATATATCTTTTATATAAAAGATATATTATATATAAAAGATATATAAATGAATATATAAAATATATATAAGAATATAATAAAATATATCTTTATATATATCTTTTTTATATATATATAAAAGATACTTATAAGAATATATTGGTCCACATGATTATGAAGGCTAAGAATGTCCTTAATCTGCCATTTGCAAGCTGGAGACTTAGGAAGGCCAACGGTGTAGATTCCAATTCCATTTGAAGCACTGAGAACCAGGAATGCCTAGGGGAGGAGACAGAGGAAGTGTATTTAATCTCCTTCTGCCCTTTTGTTCTATACAAGACCTCAATGGATCATGTGATGCCCACCCGTATTAGGGAGTGCCATCTGCTTTACTCAGTCTACTAGTTCAAAAGCTAATCTCTTTCAGAAACACCCTCACAGTCACACTCAGCAATAATGCTTAATCAGATATCTGGGCATCCCATGGCCCAGCCAAGTTGACATATAAGATTAATTATCATACACCAGATATTCAAATTTGTCTTTATGACTCCCAGGAGTGTTTGGGAGTTTTATGTACATGAGTGGTATTTATATCCCTTAAGTATTTGTGGAGCACTTAGTCTATGCCAGGCATTGTTCTAGTGCTGGGGATACAATGAACTAGACAAGCAGGTGGATGTTCTGGTATGAGGAGATAGAATGTAAACATATGCATAAATTATTAATTTTTTAAAAATCCATAGTGGGAAGTATTAAGAAGACAACAACAAAACAGGGTAGTGAGATAGAGTGCAATTGGGAAGTGGGGTCCGGGAGCTACTTTAGTAGGTGGTCAGGGAGTCCCCTCTAAAGAGATGGCATTTGAGAAAAGAATGTTGCTAAAGATCCGGTTAGCTGAGGACGTTTCAGGAGAGTGGCAAGCAAATGTAAGGCACAGATTTGATTGAGATTATTGTGTCTGGGTCAGCATGAAGGCTGGCACGGTGGAGCAGATTGGGCAAGGGAAACAGTGTAATAAGTAATTGATATCTGAGGCAGGCAGTATCCGGATCACGGTTGAATTTGTAACCTGGGAAAAGGAGTTTCGCTTTACCACTTTGTTGCATCAGGAAGTCACTGAAGTGAGTTCTAAGCAGGGGAGAGATGTTATCAGATTTATGTTTTAAAAAGGTTATCCTGGCTGCAGTGTTGAAGATGAAGTGTTGTGTGAGAAGAGTGGAAGCGAGGATACTTGTTAGGAGGCTGTTGCAATACTCGGAGTGGAGAGCCAAGGTGAAGATGAAACCAGTAGCAACAATGAGCAAGAGCAGTTTACTTAGGTAACCTGAGTACTTATTAACCAGAGGAAAATCAAGATTGTGATTTCACAAGAGGTTGCCTTCAAAGCAGTCTCTGATGCCTTTCAGGGCAAGAGATAGGACCCAGGAGGCAGGCTTAAAAAATTTTGGTAAGCAAATGCTAAATTGTGCAACAATTCCAGACAGCTATTTTGAGAGTACCATAGTGCCCCATTGTCTTCAGAATATATGTTCCAAGACCCTCCGTGGATGCCTGAAACCACAGATAGTACTGAACTCTATGTATGCTTAGGGTTTGTTTGTTTTTTTACCTGATAGCCTACATGACTATTAAGTGACTAACAAGCAGTGTATTAGTTTGTTTCACACTGCTGATAAAGACATACCTGAAACTGGAACAAAAAGAGGTTTAGTTGGACTTACAGTTCTACATGGCTGGGGAGGCCTCAGAATCATGGTAGGAGGTGAAAGGCACTTCTTACATGTGGCAGCGAGAGAAAGTGAGGAAGAGGAAAAGCAGAAACCCCTGATAAACCCATCAGATATCGTGAGACTTATTCACTATCACGAGAATAGCAGGGGAAAGACCAACGCCCATGATTCAATTACCTCCTTCTAGGTCCCTCCCACTAAACATGGGAATTCTGGGAAATACAATTCAAGTTGAGATTTGGGTGAGGGCACAGCCAAACCATATTAAGTAGGTAGTGCATACAGTGTGGACATATTGAACAAATGGAGGATTCACTTACTGGACAGGATGGAGCATGAGGGCTTGATATTTCATCACACTACCCAGAACAGTGCACAACTAAAAACTTATGAATTGTTTATTTCTAGAATCTTCTATTTAATATTTTTAGATTGTGGTTGACAATAAGTATCTGAAGCTGGGGATAAGAGGGACTACTGTATTTGTTCCATTTTGAGTTGAGATACTTATTTTTTTCAAATCTTGCTGTGGGTTTTTAATATCTTTTTTTTGGAGACATAGTCTTACTCTGTCACCCAGGCTGGGGTGCAGTGGTGGGATCTTGGCTCACTGCAACCTCTGCCCCCTGCGTTCAGGTGATGTTCCTGCCTCAGTCTCCAGAGTAGCTGGGATTGCATGCTGCATCACAATACCTGGCTAATTTTTGTATTTTTAGTAGAGACAGGTTTTCGCCGTGTTGGCCAGGCTGGTCTCAAACTCCTGGCCTCAAGTGACCTGCCAGCCTTGGCCTCCCAAAGTGCTGGGATTACAGGCATGAGCCACCATGCCTGGCCGATTTTTCATTATCGTTTTTGTTGTTGTTTAAAGACAGGGTCTCACTTTGTCATTCATATTGGAGTGCAGTGACAATCCTAACTCCTGCAGCCTTGAACTCCTGGGCTCAAGGGATTCTCTCCCCACAGCCTCCTGAGTAGCCTTCTGAGTAGCTATAGGGTCAGGTAACTACACCCAGGTAATTGTTCTGTTTTGTTGTCTGTAGAGATGGGTCTTACTATGTTGCTCAGGCTGCTGTTGAACTCCTGCCTCAAGTAACCCTCCCACCACAGCCTCCCAAATGTTAGTGTTACAGGCCACCTTGCCCAGCCAATATTTATTATCTATTCATGACTAGTAATGTAAATTATAAAGTTTCATTTTGATGAAGAATAAGCTTCATCTAAGCTCCCTGGTCCACATATATCAGATGAGAAAACAACAACCACCCTATAAATCAGTAATACAAAGAATGCAGGAGTATTCACCAGTGAAAATTTTAGAATCTGCAGACACTATGCCTTAACTGGGGATTTAAAAAAATATGCATGTATTACTGATATAATTCATATAAAGGATTAGATAGTGGTACAATTTATCTATTTAGAAAAATATTTTTTATCTCATACTTGTAGAGAACCCAAAATTTCCCCCATTAACTTTCATTCTTCTTTGGTTATCATTGTTAATAGCTTGCATTGCTTAGTAGTTCACAGTTAACCAATGTATTTAGTGCAAATTTATTTAGTCTTTCTTGTTATGCTGTGAGCTCATACATTATTACTTTCATTTCATAGATAAGAAAAAATTCAGACACATGAAATTGTTTGCCCATTAAAAACCTCTCAGTTGGAGAGTGGTTGACAGAGTATTAAAACTCTGGCCCTCTCTCTCCAAGACCAAATTATTTTTCCACCAGTCTACTGTCTAAAGATGTTAGTATAATTTTATGTTATATCAGAAAATAGCTCATTAATATTCACGGTTATTTGTTGAAAATTCACTTTCATAATCTAGAAAAAGCAAAATCCTGAAGGGATGAGGTAGGTTTTAAAGGGGGTGGGACTTGCATGAATTCTGAGGGTGAGAAGGTTGGTGACATTTGGCATTTGACAGTCTTGTAGGCCCCTGGGATTCATTTGAGACTGCTAAGTCCAAGACTTCCCAGAGAAACAACTCACTGCTCTGAGGCACCTTGTGAACCTGCTCAGGCTCCCTGGCATAGATGGGGCAAGAAGGAAAGGGTAAGCAGGCCTTGCATTGAGTCTGGTCTATTAAACTCTGGTCTATTTCATTTAAGCTCCTCAAATGCTGATTTTATTTTTTTCTCCTAGTAGTAAGAAATACTTTTTAGATATCCTTTGGTTATCTCACTAGATTTGGAAAAAAAAAAAAAAAAAAAGAATACTTACCCTTGGTGGAAATCTGCCTTATTCCTAATAATACTATTGGTTATCTCTGACTGTTTTTGTCATTTTTGTTGTCCCTCAGTATGAAAGTTCATATGGAAAAGTGTGAGTGTAGTAGGCCCTGAGATAAGTTTATTCTCCAAGTGTTATCGTCTGGATGTCTGTCCCCTCCAGATCTCATGTTGAAACGTGACCTCCAATGTTGGAGGTAGGGCCTTGTGGGAGGTGTTTGGGTCATGGAAGTGGATCCCTCATGAATAGCTTGATGTCATTCCCATGGTAATGAGTAGTAATGAGTTCACACAAAAAATCTGGTTGTTTAAAGGAGCCCAGCACTCCCTCGTTTCTCTTTTGCTCCCTCTCTTGCTATGTAATACTCTGGCTCCCCCTTTGCCTTTTGCCAAAATTGCAAGCTTCCTGAGGCCTCGCCAGAAGCAGATGCTGATGCTACGCTTCTTGTACAGCTTGCAGAACCATGAGCCAAATCAACCTCTTTTCTACATAAATTTCTCAGCCTCAAGCAGTCCTTTATAACAAAGCAAATAACAATGCAAAACGAACACACCAAGCTACCCCAGGAACTGAGGTATTCAAAAGTTTTCTTCTCAGACTGGCATTCCTTGGATACATCTTGTCCTGAGTTACTCCTCAAATTCTATTTGTTTTTTTCTGTCTTGCCTTGCTTTTTGTTCATGAGAGTCTAATTCTAAGAGAGGCTTCCTTTCCACACTCCTTGTTGCGATTTTATAATTTTGCAGGGGTCTGGGACATGAGCATTTGTAATGTTTTGTAAAGTTGTAACGGGAACAACATTTCCCATTTTCCTATAGGTTTGTCTCAATTTGAACTTAAGTCCACTCCCTCTTTGTGCTAGACTTCTGCATCTTCCATGTATTTATGCCATAATCCAAATTTGTGTTCTTCTCTTTCTAAATGTCATAATTTCCCAATTTCTCCAAGAGTAGTTTAGAATTGCAGGGGCTACTGTGGGGAACTTTTGTTATGACCAAGATTATTTATTTGAAAGGTGCCTTAGAACAAAAAGGAAACACAATATCAAATATCCAGTGTTCTGCATTTTTTCATTGGTATAAGGAGGCATCCGAAAGAAATTCAGATTTCAAAACTGTGGCCTTAAGATAAGAAAATATAAAAAAACCTAAAACTATCTCTTTTTTAGATCCCCTTAATTCAAAATTCAGACCTAACAGCCTTTATTGTACAATTATCATACGATTTCTCTGACCCTAGTCTTCCCTCCTGTGTTTTCCTCTGCCTTCATCTCTCCCTCTGACCAGTTCCCCATGCCTCCTCAATCACCCCAAATCCCAACACTCAGTTACCTCTTAGAGTTAAACATCCCTCAGAACAGAGAAAACTTCTTAGAGCTGATTTTAAGTCCTGTTCTTGCTCAGAGCTCAAAGCCACATGAAAGATTTTCCATGGTCCAGACAAGATAGACAGCAATTTTCAGAAGAATATGGAATAGTTTTAGGAACCTATAAACCAGGGCTCCCAAATTTATACCAATTGGTTCATAGGTTAGTGGAAACCTCAGATGTTAAAAATTGTATGAAAAAAGGCAGGATGGGAAACCCCAAGAGTTACTTAAAATATTTTAAATTGAATAGGAAACCAGAGGGGTTCAGTAAAGCTGTAGATGTTGGCTAACTTCTTTTAGAAGCTGTCCCCAGAGTCTGTTCTATGAAAACAGATTACACACCAATCCAGTCCTGTGAGTAAACAAAGGATGCATCCATGGAAGACTTCAGGGATCGGCTTTTTAACATATTTAGACTGCATTGAGGAGCAGATTGTGAAACAAATGTGACTCCAGCTCTTGCCTTACTTTTTGCAAATGGCATTAGCCCTAAATAGAGGATTCAATAGTAAGCATTGACTCTGATGGGAATTAGCCTCTTTGTCAGAACTCTAAAACCTCACTGAACTTTTGAAAGAGCCTTAGAACTTAGAATAAACAAGTAAACTTACAGATTGTTTTAGTCAGGGTTCTCCAGAGAAACAGAACCAATAATAAAATGTATACACTTATTTAGTATGAGGAATTGGCTTACATGATTATGGAAGTTGAGAAGTCCCATGATCTGCCACTGGGACTAGAGACCCAGGAGAGCTGGTGGTGTAATTCTAGTCTGAGGGCACGAAAAGAGGAGATGAGATGTTCCAGTTCAAGAGGACAGATAGGAAGCAAAAAGGGGTAAATTCTTCCTTTCTCTGTCTTTTGTTCTATTCAGGTCCTCAATATATTGGATGAAGACCACCTATTCAATGGGTTGGATGATGCTCATCTACACTGAGGAGGACAATCTACTTTACAGAGTTCACCAATTCAAATGCTGACTCTATTCAAAACACCCTCACAGACACATCTGGGAATACATTTAATCTAATGCTCCCTAAACTCTATTCAAAACACCCTCACAGACACACATGGGAATATGTGTAATCTAATGCTCCTTAAAGACTCTAATGCTCCCTAATGCTCCAACAGTCAAGTTGACAACATAAAATTAACCATCACACACATAAAACGTCTATATCAAGCTTGTCCAGCCTGTGGCCCACGGGCTGCATGCTACCTAGGATGGCTTTGAATGAGGCCCAACACAAATTTGTAAACTTTCTTAGAACATTATGAGATTTATTTTTATTTTTATTTTTTAACTCATCAGCTATTGTTAATGTTAGTGTATTTTATGTGTGGCCCAAGACAATTCTTCCAATGTGATCCAGGGAGGCCAAAAGACTGGACAACCCTGATCTACATGTTCCCACTCTGGTTATTAAACCCTGGGAGAGTGTCTCTTGGTAAAGATACTTTTAGATACAATAAACAGAAAAGACCTAGGGAAAATAATTACCCTGCATTAGCAAATAAACTAAAGGAAACAATGAAACAAGTACTCAGTGAAGGTGCTCAGAGGAGGAAAAATCAAGCAACCAATTTCCCATTTTGTCTTTGAATTCCTAAAAAGAAATTTATCTATTAAAAATAAATTTGGTAATTTTTAAATTGATATAGGCGCTATGATAGATTTATCAATCTTAAATTCTAGCAGTGTTATACAACCTCTGTAGGAGTCAACAAACTACTCAAGTGATGGATACCTCTAAGAAGCCTCATATATTTTCTATGTCCCAGCCCTTAACTGTCACCCTGGAACTTTTACTCAAGGAATATTCTTTCGTACTTTGCAATACCACATCCACTAACTGCACAGGGAGGGATTTACTGTCCAAATGGAACCACCAGATCAAATGCTTTCCTTCCTTGTAGCCCCTGTGGGCTCCGATATTCATAGTGAGATCATAGCTGATTGAGACAATTGATTTATCAGCATCCTTATGTCTAAATCAAAACTAAACTAAAGATCTCAAGAAAGTACTGGCTTTTGGAGGGCCAAAAAGTTCTACTGGGATAGGCAGGATTATTGAGGCCAAATACACTGAGGCTCACTCAGATTGAGTCATTGACATTTCTACCCCAACTTGCACAAGACTAAGCAGACTAAAAGCAATGGTTGAAACCCAAAAGTTGAAAGTCTAATAGATAAAGGTTTTACCATATTTTATACAGCCCTTGTTACACTCTTACGTTCCCAGCTAAAACCAAACCAAACCAAAACAAATGGGCAAACAAAAACAAACAAACAAAACCCAATGGGTGTGGATATAGGCTTTTTTTTTCGGGACCTCAGGACTGTAAATAGAAAAATCATTCCCCACTTCCCTGTAGTGCTAAACCCCAATATTATTTTATCTCTGGTGCCTCTTGAGATAGCGTATTTTACAGTTGCAGATTTATGTTCTATAATTTTTTTAGTGTTCCTTTAGAATCTATAGTTTAAATTAAAACAGTCAATATTTATCCTTCTGGGAAAATCAACACTATTCCTGGACTATTATGCTCTAAAGATTTGCTGAGGCACCATCCTATTTTTCACAGTCCATCAGCCAGAACCTCAAAGATGTTCAAGTTCCTTTTGATTCTAATCTTATCCAAAATGTGAATGACGTTTGTTGTGTTTTAAAGAGGAAGTGAGCTCTAAGATTGATTCTATTGATTCCATCTAACAATAACACTTACTGTTTTAGTTCAGAACAGATATGAGGTTTCCAAAGAAAGTTACAATTTTGTCAAAGTAAGAGTCATTATCTAGGACATGATTTTTCGCAAGGAGTTGAATTCCTGATTTCTGACAGAGTGCAAATAGTTTGAAACTTTCCTAAGCCAGAGACTAAGAGATGGTTAAGTGTATTTCTGGGTCTCACTGGCTACTCAAGGCAGCAGTTTCACTTTTCTGAAATCATAGCCCCACTATGACATAAGTAAGTTCTTGCTAATGGAACCTCTTCACTGGGAACCTAAACATGAACAGGGCTTTTATGACTTAAAATTAGTCCTCCTTCTACCACTCACTCTGGGTTTGACCTAGACCTAGTTATTGTAAGACTTTCTGTCTACTTCTATGTGAAAGATATGGATAATTCCTTGGACTTCTGATTCCATTTTGTGGGAATTATCAGAGATCAATGAATTGTCTCTCTCTTGACCCAGTAGCAAACCCTACTCACCTTGTCTAAGTGCAATAGCAGGAACAGCTGCCCTAGTGGGGGCTTCCACCAGCTTGACATTAGGCTCTTTAAATCTAATAGTTCTTCATGGTGTACAGATTTTGTTGCTCACAGCAAATGCACAATATTACTTAGCAAATAGACTTACCTTCTGTGTAATCATATTATTTTCTTGTTCACGTATTTTCATCCATCATTGCAACACTTTGAATTCTGAAATTATTTTTTTCATAACCTGAAAAAGGGGAAAATCTTGACTGTCTAACCTCTAGTTATGATGTATGTTCAAAATAGATTTATTATAAATGACTTAGGAAATCTATACTTAACCTTTGTTGGTATGCCATATCTTTGTTCTGAAACAGGAAAATATCAGACAGAATATGCTGTAACAGATCTTACTTTGCTCCTGGAATATGACTTCTTGCCAGTGGCAAAATCTACCCAAATGGTGGAACTTGTACACCCAAGAATTTGTAATTAGCTAGAGATTAAAGGGTTAATAAACACACAGCTAATAGATCTCTTTTGGGAGGGTACATGATTTTGGAATGCTTTGGAAACAAAAAGCGTAGACACCCCAATTAAGAGTATTCAGCAAATTAAATAACTTTAGAGTGCTATAATGCTTCCTAATGAGATGCCAATTACAAAAGTAGGTGCTTATACGAAAGAAGCTAGTGTGGAGGCTAAGAAAATATAAAATGTCTAGGCTGATCATTATGCCAGGCCAGTAGCACTCACTGAGATCCTACCCAAATCCTTGAAGAAGTTCAAGGAGGCCTTTATAGAACGTCTGCAACCAATTCTAGTCAGGAATGGGTACTGGGAGAAATATGGGTTCAAACTGGATGTAAATCAGCCCCCTTCTTTGCTCTTTTGCAGGTTTAAAGCTACCTTTATCTATGCTAGTTATAAGTCACTATTCTTAATGTTGTTTCTTGTATCCTTAACTACTCCTTGATATGAGCCCAATAATTAGCTACAATTTGCTAGTGAACTGGTTAAGCATACAACTAAACTTATTATTGGGGTTGTATATGTTTTCATTTGAGAAGGCATTACTTCCCTAGGGCTGCCATAACATATTACCACCAACTAGGTGGCTTAAAGTGACAGAAAGTTATTCATTAACAGCTCTGAAGGCTGGAAGTCTGAAATCAAGGAGTTGGCAAGGTTGGTTCCTTCTACAGACTCTAAGAGGGCATCTGTTCCCTGCCTGTCTTTAGCTTCCAGTAGTTGCTGGCAGTCACTGGTATTCCTTGACTTGCAGCTGTATCGCTGTAATCACTGCCTGTGTGTCTCTGTCCAGATCCGTCCCTCTCCTTGTGGAGATATCAGTCATTGGATTAAGGATCACCCTAATCTAGTATAACTTCATCTTAACTTGGTTATATCTTCAAAGACCCTATTCCCAAGTAAATTCACATTCCCAGGTTCCAGGTGCACATGAATTTTGAGGGGACAATATTCAACCAAGAACAGAGAGCCACACAGCTTCCCTTGCTTCCAGTCCTTGTAATAATCAGTTGGTTTTCTGGACAGATGGCTTCAAGTACTTTGTGACTTTTTAGATGAGAAACATCACAAGAGCCCAGGTAACCAGAAACCCACAACTGTCTATTATGCCATACCTAGAATAGGAGGTTTCTATCTCCCCTAAAAAATACTTGGTGACATTTTGTGGGAGCTAGCTTTTGTAACTAGACCTTTACAGAAATAGAACTTGAAAGAGGGCTAGGGAACAGATGGTATATATTTGGAGTAGTGTCACTTTCACAGATCTTACAAGTAAGACACATTATTTGCTTTTAAACTACCTAATGATGTCTATACTACAAATTTCATTGCCTGGCACCAAACTATTCTTGATAAGTGTTGTCAAAATATTACAGCACTGTCTGTCAATCCAGTAAATGTTTTTTGGCCACAGTGAATCATTGAGTGGCTCCTAATGACTGGGTTTGAATTAGTAGCACAACAGCCTACTAGCTACTGTTGTTCTATTCCTAAACTAAATAGGAACAAATTATCTTGATAAATGGACACCTTCTTTCAGTATACTTCTTAACATCATCTAGGGTCTGCTTTGGCCTACACATTTTTCCTTTAGGAAAAATAGATAATCAGAAAACATGATTCAAGGAGAAAAACTAGACCTTGATGTAAGAACCCAAATTGTAGCCTCTCAAGGGGAATTTTGAGTGGCTTTCTATCTCTTTGGCTTCTTCACTTCATGCTTTACCAAAGGCCCAGAAAGTGGGAAAGTGCCCTACATGCTGTGATTAGGAGAATAACAGATGAATTGGATTAGACAATGTCTCCTCATCTGAGAAGTTCATGAAATTGGCAGGCGGTAGGTTAAAATAGAGCTGCCTTAGATATAGCATTGGCATCTCAAGAGGGAGCAAGTGCAGCTGTAAGAGAAGAATATTGTACTTATATCTCTGCATATTAATATTACTAAAAAGAGCTGGGATTCACAAAGAAAACAGAAAATTAGGTAATTTGGTTAATAACCTCATAGCTGGTTCTGTGGGCCATTCACATTGGGGATGGGATCTTTTCTATTGATTTAATGGTGAAACTCTTAGCTCTTGCCTGGGAAGTGGACTATAAACACTGATCGTAATATTTCTCTTAGCATGTTGTGACAATTAGTTGTGTGAGCTTCAAAGTCTTCAACGCTGTTGTATAGTCTCTATTTTATGAAATGATCCAACAAATAATCATCAGCAAAAAGAACAGGAAAGCCTGACATTTATGGAGGTTGGAATAATCAATCACTGGTATTATGGGTTGAGGGTGTTAGAATCCTAACTCCAAGTACCTCAAAATGTAATCTTACTTGAAGATAGGGTCTCTATAGAGATAATCAGTTAAAATGAGGGGCTACCTGGGTGGATCATAATCCAGTACTGGTGTGCTTATAAAAAATTTGGACGTTGAGACAGACATGCACACAGGGAGAACTCTATGTAAAGATGAAGGCAGAGACTGGAGTGATGATTCTACAAGCCAAGGACTGTGAAAGATTGCCAGCAAACCACCAGAAACTAGGGAAGAGGCATGGAACAGATTCTTTCTCACAGCTCTCAGAAGAAATCAATCCTACCAGCATAGATCTTGGACTTTTAGCCTCCAGGACTGTGAGACAATAATTTTCTGTTGTTTAAGTCACCCAGTATGTGGTATTGTATACTGAGCCCAAGCAAATTAATGCAACTGGAAACTTGATACATGATTGTGACACTTCTAGTAGCAGAAAAGATCTGGATTGATCACACACTAAGATATTAATTGTCTATCCATCAGCTCAGGCTGAAGATGCTTGGATCCTACAATTACAATTACTTATCCCTATACTGTAGCTTACTGTCTACAATAACGTAGCTTTACTATATCATTGTCTTCATTAGTATAAATGTACTATTTCAGGAAACTCTTGCTTAGAAGAATGAAAGTTGGAAATAACTTTATTGTTATTGTTATTATTGTTTCTGTATTCCAGAAAGTTCTTCAAAGAACCATCAACTTTTCAACAGAAAGCATCCACCAAGGATAGTCTATGCCCTAAGACTCTTTGAACTCATGCCTTCAAAGTCCTTGTCTTGCTGAATGAAATATTCTAATCCTATCACTAATCCTAAACTACTACATCATGACTCTTCCTGAATCTTAATCAAGCCCCTACCCATGTTGAAAGACACACCTTAAGCCAGGCTTCAAATTCCTGATAAAATCTGACCTTGTATCTCCCTGTTTGAGATACTACCAGAGCTCTGTTGAGATGCTCTCCCTTATAAAGGTTAGCAATAAACTCACTCTGCCTTATCAACAAGATATGTTGTTGATATTTAGGAACCGTCATTCTAAAAAATGAGGTAGATTTTTAAGTGGCTAGCACAAGTAGTGATTCTGAGAGAGAGAAGTGATGGAGCTAGAGTGACAAATGATGAATTTGAGTCATTTGAGAACCCTTGCCAAAATAGGTGGGACCTAAAGAAACCAAAGTATCTAAGAGGTGGTGGTAGTTGGAGGGGAGGGAGTGACGATGAATATCAGTTATATTAACAATAAACCTTTGATCTTGATTGCAATACTAATTACTTCTATTGAAATTTTAAATCCATGTAAGTATTCTGTAGACTTGCTACTCAAAGTGTAGTCTTGTAGTTGAGCAACATCAGTACCCCTTGAGAGCCTGTTAGAAATTCAGCAACTCAGGCCACCCTCAAGGCTACTGAGTCAGAATCGGCATTTTACCAAGACTCCCAGGGTGATTTATATGCACACTAAAGTTTGAGAAGCACTAGACCCCAGCAGATCTCAAATGGAGCCAAAGAGCTTTGTATAGATACTCAGGTTTTCCTGAGGCATGCTGTGTTAGAATTTTTGTGTGGAAAGTCCTAGAAAATGAGAACAAGTTTTGGTCATTCTTGGAAATTGAAGCAAGTAAATGAACATATTATAGGTGGGATCTGTCATTGCTACATGGAGGCAGCATATTAGAGTAAAACAAAGTCAGAGGACTCAGAGTTCAAGTTCAGTTTTGGCCATTTATCTTCTGGTAACCTTGAGTTACTCCTTACTTAAATTTTGAGCTTCAGTTTCATCTCAGTATAAGAGAATAACAACATTTCCTTAAGGAAGATCTCATAAGAGTTAAATGCAATTATAGGTGAAAAGTGCTTTGTAAGCTATAAATTCTTATATGCGTATAAATCAGTTATGTTATTTGACAAGTAGTGTAGCCCAGAGATAGTTTACTCTAATGTTCATGATAATGGTTTTTCTTAAAATTATCCATCTGTGATCTTAGGGTAAGACAACTACAATATGGTTTATATTTTCCAGATATTTTCTAAAATAATTTGTTTTGTTCTGTATATATTTTCATAGGAATATGAGTGTATGGATTGATTTCTTCTCCCCTTTCCCCTTTTCCCTCCTTTCCTTTCCTTTCCTTTCCTTTCCTCTCTTTCCTTGCTTCCTTCCTTCCTTCTCTCTGTCTCCCTTCCTCCCTCCCTTACTTCCTTGTTTCATTCAGCAATTTCTATTGAATGTCAAACACTGTTCTAAGCACTGTACTGGGACTACAATAGTGAACAAGGTTGACAAAGTTCCTATCCTCATGAAACTTATATTTTAGTGGAGAAATAGATTATTAAAAACAATGAGAATATAATTTCAGCTAGATGAAATTCCTATGAATAAACTAAAGCAGAATTAGGAGATAGAAAAGGATTGAGTCATGTATGTAGGGAAGGAGGGGCATGCTATTTTAGACAGAGTTGTCAAAGAAGGCCTCTCTTGGAATAAAGTTTTATCAGATAATTAAATAAAATGACAGTGAGTCATATTAAGATCTGAATGAAGAAGATTTAAGAAAGGAGGAAAAATCATTTGTAACATTCTTCTCATTCATCATGTTTGAGGAAAAGCAAAGATACCATTGTGGTTGGGGGAGACTGGCCATGGAGGGCCTTATGGTAGTGGTGAGAAGTCTGGAGTTTCTCCACAGTGTGGAGTGGGGCAGGAATTTTTGTTTATAAATAAGTATATCGTCTTTTATGAGTTTGGTGTGAATTAGTTCCCCCAGAGTCCGGACAACTCTTGATAAGCAGATAAACTATCTGAACCTGAAAAGCTGAGGACTTGCTCCTAAACTTGACTGTGATGTGGCTATGATGCTGCTGAACTATGTGACCCTTTCTGAAGCAGACAGCTAGTTGCCCTCTTTGACTTTTTAAAAAATGTGTCAAAATTCTTTTCATTGTAAGAATAGAAACCTATCCAAAAATGTATCCTAAATAAGCTAAGCAAAAAAGATTTATTGACTCATATAACAGAGCAGATTATGGTTAGCTGTTGATGAGGTTCGATTTAACTCAATGGCCACCTCGGGTCATTACATTGGCTCCATTCCCAGTCTTCAAAAGGTGGTTTCCTGGAAGCTACAGGCTTTTTCCCTGACTGTGGCAGTTCCTAGTCTGAATCCTCATTCCTTGAATTATCAGAGGATATGCTCTCTCTTCTCGAATGGCTTGGGGTGTGGAAAGGGTAGAAAGAAAAGAGGGAAAGCTTATTTCCCAGAAGCCCTTTCAAATATTCCTCAAATCTTGTTGGATTAAAATTAGCCATGGGCCCATTCCTGAATCAACTCTGTGGCCAGTAAGATGAAATTGTCTTATTGGCTAAAGTTAACAGAGCCCACCTCCAGAACTAAGGATAGAGTCCATCTTATCCAAACCGAACAGCATAAAATGTGGAAAGAAGTGAGTCTCTAAAGAAAAATCTGTGTGTGTTTGCAGAATAGTAGGGTGAAAAGGATGCTCGGGGGACACCAAAAAAAATGAATGTTAGACCGGATTTGGGCAAACTACAGCCTATGGGCCAAATCCTCCCCATGACCTGTTTAGCATAGCCCTGGAGCTAAGAACAGTGTTTACAGTTACAAATGATGGGGGAAACTGGAAAGAAAAATAATACTTTGTGACATAGGAAATTATATAAAATTTGAAGTTTAGTGTGCATAGTAAGTTTTATTGAAAATAATCACACTCATTTGTTTATATATTGCTTATGGCTATTTTCACACCACAATGACAGAATTGAGTAGTTACAATAGAGTCTATAGGGCATGCAAAGCCTAAGTAAAACCTAGTTACTATCTGATCCTTTACAGAATAAAAGCTTGCCAACTGTATTAGTCCATTTTCATACTGCTATAAAGAACTGCCAGAGACTGGGTAATTTATAAAGGAAAGAGTTTTAATTGATTCACAGTTAAGCATGGCTGGGAAGGCTTCAGGAAGCTTACAATTATGGTGGAAGATGAAGGGGAAGCAAGGCACCTTCTTCACAAGGCAGCAAGAAGGAGAAGTGCCGAGTGAGCAGGGAAAAGCCGCTTATAAAACCATCAGATTTTGTGATAACTGACTCATTATCATGAGAACAGCATGGGGATACCACCCCCATAATTCAATTACCTCCACCTGGTCTCTCCCTTGACTTGTGGAGATTATGGAAATTATGTGAATTACAATTCAAGATGAGATTTGGGTGGGGACATAAAGAGTAACCATATCATTCTGCCCCAGCCCCTCCCAAATCTCATGTCCCTTTCACATTTCACAACCAATCATGCCTTCCAACAGTCCCCCAAAGTCTTAATTCATTCCAGTATTAATCTAAAAGTCCACAGTCCAAAGTCTCACCTAAGACAATGCAAGTCCCTTCTGCCTATGAGCCTGTAAAATCAAAAGCAAGTTAGTTACTTCCTAGATAAAATGGGGATACAGGTATTGGGTAAATGCAGCCATTCCAAATGGGAGAAATTGGGCAAAACAAAGGGGTTACAGGGCCCATGCAAGTCTGAAATCCAGTGGGGCAGTCAAATCTTAAAGCTCCAAAATGATCTCCTTTGACTCCATGTCTCACATCCAGGTCACACTGATGCAAGATATGGGCTCCTGAGGCCTTGGGCAGCTCCACCTATGTGGCTTTGCAGTGTACAGTCCCCATCCTGGGCTGCTTTCACAGGCTGCCTGTGGCTTTTTCAGGCACATGGTGCAAGCTGTTGGTGGATCTACCATTCTGGGGTCTGAAGGAAGGTGGCTCACAGCTCTATTAGGCAGTGCCCCAGTGGGGACTCTGTATGGGGGTTCTGACCCCACATTTCCATTCCACACTGCCCTAGCAGAGGTTCTCTATGAAGGCTCCACTCTTGCAACAAACTTCTGCCTGGACATCCATACATGTTACTATAAATCCTCTGAAATCTAGGTGGAGATTCCCAAACCTCAATCCTTGATTTCTGTGCACCTGCAGGCCCAACACCACATGTAAGCTGTCAAGGTATGGGGCTTGCACTCTCTGAAGCAATGGCCTGAGCTGTATGTTGGCTCATTTTAGCCACAGCTGGGATGCAGGGCACCAAGTGCCAAGACTGCACAAAGAAACAAGGACCCTGAGCCCAGCACAATAAACCAATTTTTCCTCCTAGGCATCCAGGCCTGTGATGAAAGGGACTGCCAGGAAGGTCTCTGACATGCCCCAGAAACATTTTCCCTGTTGTCATGGTGATTCGCATTTGGCTCCTTGTTATTACACAAACTTCTGCAGAGGCTTGAATTTCTCACCAGAATATGGGTTTTTCTTTTCTACTGCATTTTCAGGCTGCAAAATATTTAAACTTTTGTACTCTGTCACCTCTTGAAGGCTTTGCTGTTTTGAAATTTCTTCTGCCAGAAACCCTAAGTCATTCAAGTTCAATGTTCCACAGATCTCTAGGGCAGGGATAAAATGCTGCAGTCTCTTTGCTAAAGCATAGCAAGAGGCACCTTTATGCCAGTTCCCAACAAGTTCCTCATCTCCATCTGAGACCACCTCAGCCCGGACTTCATTGTCCATGTCACTATCAGCATCATGGTCAAAGCCATTTAACAAGTCTCTAGGAAGTTCCAAAGTTTCCCACATCTTCCTGTCTTCTGAGCCCTCCAAACTGTTTCAACCTCTGCCTGTTACCCAGTTCCAAAGTTGCTTCCACCTTTTTGGGTATCTTTATAGCGGCACCCCACTCCTGTGGTACCAATTTACTGTGTTAGTCCATTTTCATACTTCTATAAGGAACTGCCCAAGCTGGGTAGTTTATGAAGGAGGTTACATTGACTCACAGTTCAGCAAGACTGGGGAGGCCTCTAGAAACTTACAATCATGGTGGAAGGTGAAGGGGAAGCAAGGCACATTCTTCACAAGGCAGCAGGAAGGAGAAGTGCCGAGCGAAATGGGGAAGACCCCCTTATAACACCATTAGATCTCATAAGAACTCACTCACTCTCATGAAAACAGCATGGGGAAACCACCCCCATGGTTGAATTGCCTCCGCCTGATCTCTCCCTTGGCACATGGGGATTAGGGGGATTACAATTCAAGATGAGATTTGGGTGGGGACACAAAGCCTAACCATATCATCAACCCCAGTACTAGACCATCTAAATCATCATAAGCATAAAAGGGGAGGTGATGGCTAAAACAACTGAAAAGTTCAGGGATGGATATGCATTTAGGTCTGGCTAGAAGTAAGAGCTACAAATGTGCCCACCAACATTTTTCTCTCTCTCTTATTCTTGCTATTCTCATCCTTTCTCTTGCATTCCTTCCTCTTTTGCCATGACTCAGCTCTGCTTTTTTCTGTTAGCTTTGTTGTTGGGAATGTTCTTCCCAGGTGGTAGCAAGTGCACCATGGATAGCTCTAGATTTGTGTTGTTCCTACAGCTAGTGAATCCAAAAACCATGTATTTCCCAAGAGCATTAGCAAAAGCCCAAAGGAAAATTCTGACACCTCTGCCTTGGAACTATAGCTCCTCCCTGGGATGAATTATTGTGCCTAAAGAGTGAAGGATTCTGATTAGCTAGGCTGGATGATGTGCTCACTCTGTATCTGGGGTCCCGAGGTCACCAGTGGGTAGCAGGAAATTTCCAAAAGGGAAAGATGACAGAAGACAAAAAGCATCAGATGTTTACTAAAAATCTGCCCTTTAAATTTTATAAAAGATTAATTCTTGTTTTAATACATACTAATCAAGTTCTTGATTTTATTTCCATGCACTTGTTTTTAAAAGTATTGTTTTCAATACATGTGTATGACGCAAACGTGTTGAGTGATGCCCATTTCCCATTTTGGAGAATTTTTTTAGGATCTATTCAATGATAAGTAGTTGGCATTGTAAAGTAGATTTTTTTTCCCCAAAGCCCATTCAGGGGAATCTATGTCTGTTTATCCAGTCAAAGCATGAGACAAAACGGAACGTTTCACAGCAAACAGCTTTTAGAGAACAGTTGCTTGGGCAGTTTTTCCAGAGCAATGGGATTTAGATGTGGTGGAAAATACATAAGGCCGAAATACCTGATGAAACTTGTCAACACTTTTAATTCTACATCTGTTGTTGATCACACTATGGGACTTGTTAATATGTTTATGATCATGTTGCCACAATGGAAAACACCAAGTTAAATTGTCATGTCTAGTCAGGTAGGGCACCAGGTCCTTCATGTATATTTGATGACAAACAATTCCATTAAAACATGGCTGGGTTATTTCATTAATGTAACTCATAGAGAGCCTCGTGTTTGGTTTTGTTATTCTTTGTGCCCCAGGCATAAGCAAGTAGAAGAATTCAAGACACTTAAGCCAAGAAAGTGGAATAGTAATTAGCTCCCCCATTAACAAAACATCAGTTTTGTGTGAAGTGCTAGTTAGGTTTTCAGGGTTGTCATCTCTCATCTGGTTAGCAAGTGAACAGAAAAGCTGGCTTTTTGATATGGAATGCGCTAGGGTTCAGGTACTTGCTAAGCACTTCTGGTTGTTAAAATTGAGAAACTACCAGGGGCTTGTATTATCATATTGCAATTAATGTTCCCTATCAACACTAAAGTAAACCTTTTTTTAGCAATAAGTTAAAATAGATTTTTTTTTTTTTTTTTTTTTTTTTAATGCTGGCTGGGTGTAGAAGGCTGAGGCTGTGGATTGCTTGAGCCCAGGAATTCGAGACCATCCTGGTCAACAAGGGCAAAACCCTGTCTCTACAAAAATACAAAAATTAGCAGCTTGCACCTGTAGTCCCAGCTACTAGAGAAGCTGAGGTGGGAGAATCACTTGAGCCAAGAAGGTTGAGGATACATTAAGCTGGGATCACACCACTGCACTCCAGCTTGGGTGACAGACCAAGACACTGTCTCAAAAAAAAAAAAAAAAAGATTTTTTTCTTCTAATCTGCAATATGTCTATCTCCTCTCTCCCTGCCCCTCCAAGCTCCCTACCCCTACAACAATTTGTCTTTGAATGAGTTACTAATGAGATAGAGTTACCATTCAATAAAGCCTATCAGGTTTGAACACATCACATGGAACATCTTGTATGATGTCTCACTTAAAATACTTCATACTTTAACAAAATTATTAAATAAAATCCATGGAAAGTAATCAAAGAAAATGAAATTTAGTGTTGCACAGCCAAGTGCCATCTGTAAGGTTTATGTAACTGAATTCTCATAGACTGCAGCAATGCCAGACCTTTGAGGAACCTTGTCTAATGCACCCTCTCCTTCTATACAAAATGCCTAGCAGAGTACCTGGAACACAATAAGCGCCACATAAATGAATATATAAAACTGCACCTCTTCATGCACACATCAACCTCCATCTTGCTATGCTTTCATACATATTTTAACTTCTACACTAAAAGCCATTGTCCATAAAGGCAGAATTCATTATGAACCACAGTATCGTGCCTTTCATGTCTAGTATACGTTAAATATCTATTTTGAAGTGAAAATATAACATTAATTACATCTAAAATGCTCTACCTATAGGAAGTAGAAAATGTAAGTGTACCTGATTTCCTCTTAATAATGGCTTATCTTATTTTCTCATGAGAACTATTTTTAATTGTCTTCATTAATGATCTGGACAAGGTAGAGGGATTTAAGCAGATGGTACTCATAGCTGGTCTTTTATTCTCAAACATTTAAAACAAAGTGAAGGCCGGGATAAAGTTGTAAGACAGGAAGACATGGAATCCCAAGTTGAAATACCCCATGGTGTTTTTCAGCTGCTTTATTTGGGAATGATCTTTCCCCTAAGGTCTACTGGCTGGAAGATCAAGTGAGGGATAGCTCTCTCAGAATGACATTTAGGTAGAAAATAAAAATCCTAATGAGAAAATACTAATAATGTACTTAGAAGCCTTGACTATGGGTAGAAAATAGGAAATGAAAGGCAAGAGACAAAACTAAATGGAATGCCATCCATAAAAACAATATGGATGGCAGGTATTATGGCTCATAAGAGGAAAAAACAAGAAAAAAAACCCAAATTTCACAGAATTTTGTAGCAAAATGTGACACAGTAGGTGATGGCCTTTCAGGTTGTATAAAAAAGAGTTTTTAGTTTCTTTACTATGAGCTTAATGAAATTATGGGCAGTGTCCATTTTTGCTCACCATATTACATGTAGTACCTGTGACAATGCCCAGCACATAGTAGGTGTTTCATAAATAATTGATGAATAAGTAATTCATAGGATCAGAAGCCTTCAGCTCAAACTCTGCTTAGCCTTGATACTGAGGTATGAAGACAGAGACAAACCCATAGTAACTAAAGCATTGGGAGAAAACTGTTTATTTTTATATTTCTGCCCTTTTCAATGTTTCTTTCATTTGTAATATTTTCCACCTTCTCAAACTTATTCTTTTTAATATAAAGAGAGGTGCAAAAGAATTGCTTAAGGAAAGAACTTTCCTCTTGGGATCTACATAGATTTCTGGTAGTATGAACATATACTTTGAATAATAATAATTATTGTTTTATATGTGTGTAACACCTTTCCACTAGAGAATATTTTTTTTTGGTTTGAGAATTTCCACATTTTCTGTAAACAAAAAAAAATTATTCTCCTTTGTGGCAAGGACTTGAAAAAAGAATTATTCCCAAATAGGTCTCATTAAGACAACAAAATCAGTTTATGTCCCAAGAGCTTCTCTCTCTGCACCATCTTGCAGCAATCCCATCTGTTTTTGGCTGTTGGTGTAACAGTTAAAGTAGTATTTTAAGTTAATACATAGCAACAAGCTAATTTAGCAGGCATGTTAAAAGAATATGCTGTTATAAAAGCTTGCTTGTCAAAATTGATGGAGTTTGACTAAGAGAAATGGTTAAAGAAGATCTAGCTGTTAAAACCAATGTTTACCTTTACAATTAATATCTTTTAACAGTAAAGGAAGAAGCCATCATAAATAGATGATTTGAAATGGATTACATGCTCCTAAATGCTTATTTCATGTGAAATAGCTCAGTACTTAAATTATTGTCAGTTAAATAATAAGATCAGGCTCACTTGTGTTCCTGGTACTATGCTAGATTAAAAGAATAATGTTTTGAACTTACCCCTGTTTCTTTGACCTCTTCCCATAAAGCATGAGGGTTACTAAGCACCAAGATAGTCTACCGCCATATTTCAAGCTGACTGAGCATTTAATGTAAACATACCTTACAATTCTTTGCTTGTCTATGATCAAATCCTTGCCAGAGTATTTTATATTGGCTAGTGTTTGAACATAATCATTATTTTCTGCCTTCAAAATTATCTTAGTGAGGGCTATAAATTTAAGATATGCAAATATTTAGTGAATAGGTACTATCTGCAAAGCAAAGTGGAATATGAAAAGTAGAATAAGATTTATTATTTAAACCATGTATAATTTCACAAAAGGATTTAAAGCAGGATGTTCATTTACCTCATTTGAAAATGGAATATGCCCACATTGCTTATTTCCAAAAGGTGTCGTAAAGATCAAATGACATAATTTGTGCTAAGCATGTGTCAAGTACCATACAATACAAATGCAGTACACTAATTGTGTTAGTCCATTCTTGTGTTGCTATAAAGAAATACCTCAGACTGGGTAATATATTTTATTTTATTTTTTTCATCTTGAAATCCTTTTTTTAAAAAAATTTTACTTTAAGTTCTGGGATACACGCACAGAACATGCAGGTTTGTTACACAGGTATACATGTGCCATGGTGGTTTGCTGCAGCTATCAACCCATCATCTAGGTTTTAAGCCCTGCATGCATTAGCTATTTGTCCTAATGGTCTCCCTCTCCAGTGTGTGATGTTCCCCTCCCTGTGTCTGTGTGTCCTCATTGTCTGACTCTCACTTATGAGTGAGAACATGCGGTGTTTGGTTTTCTGTTCCTGTGTTAGTTTGCTGAGAATGATGGCTACCAGCTTTATCCATGTCCCTGCAAAGGACATGAACTCATTATGTTTTATGGCTGCATGGTATTCCATGGTGAATATGTGCCAGATTTTCTTTACCCAGAGACTGAGTAATATATAAAGAAAAGAGGTTTAATTGGTTCACGGTTCTGCAAGCTGTACAAGAAGCACAGAGCCAGCATCTGCTCAACTTCCGGTGGGGGCCCTAGGAAGCCTACAGTCATGGTGGAAGGTGAAGGCAGAGCAGGTGCATTGTGTGCTAAGAGTGGTAGTGAGACAGAGAGAGAGAGCAGGGAGATTCCACACTCTTTTAAACAACCAGATCTCGCATGAACTACCAGAGCAAGAACTAACTCGTCACCAAAGGGATGGCACTAAGCCATTTATGAGTGATCCAGGCTCATGATCCAAATACCTCCCACCAGGCCTACTCCAACATTGGGTATCCCATTTCAACATGAGATTTGGAGGGGACAAACATCCAAACCATACCATTAATATACATTAATAATCTGTGTATTAGGATTCTCTGAAGAAACAAACCCAATTGTGTGTGTGTGTGTGTGTGTGTATACCTATATATCCTAAAAACTTTTTATTATAATGTATCAATTCACACAATTATAGAGGTGACAAAGTCCCACAATAAGTCATCTACAAGCTGGAGGCCGGGTAAGGCCAGTGGTGTAGTTCAAAGGTGTGACAGCCAGTGGGTTGATGGTGTAGATTCCTTTCCAATCTGAAGTCCTGAGGACCGGGAGCACCAAGGGCAGGGGAAGGTCAGTGTCCTAGCTCAAGCAGTCAAACAGAGGGAGCAGGAATCCAGCGTTCCTCCTCCTTTTTGTTTCATTTGGGGCCTCAACCAGTTGGTAGTTGGCCCATCCACACTGGGAAGGGCTATCTGATTTACTCGATCTACCAATTTGAATGCCGATCTCCCTCAGAAACACCCTTAGAGACACACCAAGAATAATGTTTAGTCAGACATCTGGGAATCCCATGGCTCAGTCAAGCAGCTGCATAAAATTAACTGTCACAATCTGTAATTAAATAATGTTAAATGTTTTAGGAAGTCTTTTTAATTAGAACATTTTAACTCTTCAATTCCAGAGACGAAGTTTAAGTATGCCCTGGGAATTTTGGAATATTGGGTTATGAGCAAGGATCATATTTAGGAAGATGATTTGGGCTCAAAGCATTAGAAGCCCTCACTCAACTCAATCTTACTTAAATAATAGGATATACTAATTTCACAAAACAAGCAGTTCAGAGTTACGGAAGGATCCAGGATCTTCTCTGGCATTCCTTTTCTCTGACCACGCTCAGATCCTCAGACATGATAACAAGCAAAGGAAAAAATATAGGGACAATGTCTTTCTGCCTCTTTAAGGAAATCTTTTTTTTTTTTTTTTGTTGAGATGGAGTCTCACTCTGTCGCCCAGGCTGGAGTGCAGTGGTGCGATGTCGGCTCACTGCAAGCTCCGCCTCCTGGGTTCCCGCCATTCTCTCGCCTCAGCCTCCTGAGTAGCTGGGACTACAGGCACCCTCCACCACACCCGGCTAATTTTGTTTTTGTATTTTTAGTAGAGACGGGGTTTCACCGTGTTAGCCATGATGGTCTCGATTTCCTGACTTCGTGATCCTCCCACCTCGGCCTTCCAAAGTGCTGGGATTACAGGTGTGAGCCACCGCGCCCGGCCTATAGGAAATCTTTTTACGATGCACCCCAGCAGACTTTATCTCCTGTTCCCTGATGGGAATGACATCATATACTCAGTCAAAGCCAATGAGAATGGGGCTCCCATGACTGTTTTATACAAACCAGGCTCTTACTTTGGGTCTGAAACAGGAACCCATGAATGGATTTGGGATTCTGTAAGAAAGGAAGGGGTGGGGAATGAATGTTGGGTTAATAACGAACAAAATTCACTATGCATGGGTCTGGGTTCTTAGGCCTCCTCTCATTAAATATGTTGTTTTAATTATCCCGTGCATTTATTAGTTTATTTATCTGAGAGGGACTATTTCTCATACTTCAGATTCATGTTGCCAGGATTCTGCTAGGTACCACAAATTTACTTTTTATAAAACAAATTTCATTATCTAAACTCTTAAGCCTATTTATCCTTGACCTTGGCTAGTAATGTTATCATTTTTGCAGGGTGGCCAATTTAAAACATTGCTTCCAGGGTGGCCAATTAAAAACACATGCCTTCCATTGAGGGAGGGGATTATATCCCTGCCCCTTACATCTGGGCAGGCTTATGTCTGCTTTGACCAATAGAGTACAGTGTCAGTGATGCTATGTGACTACTAAGCAGGTCATAAAAAGCCACAAACTTCTTCTTTACACACTAGAACACTTTTTCTTGAAGGCTTGAGTCACTATGTAAGAAGTCTGACTTCCCCGAGGCAGCCATCAAGAGGCCACATGGACAGACAAAAAAGAGAGAGAGAGAGAGAAACCTAATGAGTTCCAGCCATTAGTCACACCAGCCTAGGTTCCTGACATGAGAGTGAAGTCTCCAGATGATTCTGGCTCCCAGCCATCAAGTCAATCCTACTCATTGCTCTACAATGACTGGGAGGGGCTGAAGCTCCAGACGCTGTAGAGCAATGACAAGCCATTCCTATAGTATGTACCCTGTCTGAATTCTTAACCCAAAGAATTCATGGGTGTGTCAATTTGTGTTTTCCAAAGATGACTGCAATATTTCCTATTCTAGATGGTCCTCTGCACTGATGCTCCTCCTATTGAGTAGCGGGGTCTGTGTCCCCTTCCCTTGAATTTGGGAACGCTATTGACTGCACCAACCCATAGACTACAGAAACAGTGATGCTATGTGACTTCTGAGGCTAGGTTATGAAATGCCATGCAGCTTCTGCCTTGGTCTCTAGGATCACTCACTCTCTGGATGCTCCCTTTTGTGGTTCTTTGTCTCAGAACCCAGCCATCCTGCTGAGAGGAGCTCAAGCCACATGGAGAGGCCACATGCAGGTGCCATGGTCAACCATCCCAGCTGAGTACAGCCTTTGAGTCATCCCAGCCCAGGCAGCAGATATGTGGATAAATATGCCTCCAGGTGGCTCCAGACCCAAATTCCCACACATTGGAGACTTCCGGCTGAGGCCCCAGACATTACAGAAGAGAGACAAGCCATCCCCACTATGCCCTGTCTAAATTCCTGACCCACAGAATCTACAAATATAATAAAAGGATTGTTCTGTGGCACTAAGTTTGAGATGGTTAGTTATGCAGCATTGAATATCAAGAATAGTGAGTACAATTGGTTGTTATTTTAACTCACTATAGTTTTGGGTGGTTTGTAATAAACACAACACCCAGCTACTCAGGTTTGAAAACATGTTTCATTCTTTGCTTTCTTTTACTGCTTGTCCATTCAGAATTCTTATTTCATGAAATCTATGTTTGTTATATCCCTTGATGTTATCTTCTTTTTATTCCCACTACCACTGTTTTGGTCAGCTATTTTGCCCCTTTTCTAGATAATTGTAATAGTCTCTGAACTGATCTTCCTGCCTCCCAGCAATCCTTCCTACTATCTCCCTACACACCCTGCCCAGTCTATGCCATCCACTGCCACCAGAGTTGTCACCATAAACCTGGAAACATAAGGGTGGTACTGAGTTCCTGCCCCAAAACTTTCCGTGGCTATCTCATAGGGCATTCAGAACTCCCACAATTTTATCTTCTAGCCAGAGAAGTCACATATCTCTTCTAACATGCTCCTTTCTTTGTCTTTACTCAAGATGTGTCTTTTACCCTGGAGTCTCCCTTCTCCAGTGTCCTCTCTTCAGTCTAATTCACATCTTCGCATCTTCTAATAAGGTTGGTAAGGCTTCCTAGACATCCTATGGACAGAAATAGTTTCGTATCTCTAGAAGACTTCATTTATACCACTGATAAAGAGTTTATTAGGATGGGCACGGTGGCTGACACCTGTAATCCCGCACTTTGGGAGGCTGAGGTGGGCAGATCACCTGAGGTCAGGAGTTCGAGACCAGCCTGGTCAACATGGTGAAACCCCGTCTCTACTAAAAATACAAAAACTAGCTCTGTGTGGTGGCATGCACCTGTCGTCCCAGCTACTCAGGAAGCTGAACGCAGGAGAATCACTTGAACCTGGGAGGCGGAGGTTGCAGTGAGCTGAGATTGTGCCAGTGCACTCCAGACTGGGCAACAGAGCAAGACTCTGTCTCAAAAAAAAAGAAAAAAAACGAATTTATTACATCTTTCTCATATTATAGTTATCTGTGTAAATGTTCTATCATCCTCACCACTGGGATCTCCTAAAGGTGGGAATTAGTTTTTATTCATCTTATCACTTTTAACCTGTGGCAGGACATCATCATGATACAATAAACATTCCACAAAATGAATCCAATAACTTATTTGTTCTGTCTGTTGTCAGATGATTCCTTTATCATACATTGACTCTTCAATTAACTTTTGTATTCATTTTCTAGAGTTACCATAACAATCACCACAAAAATTTGGTGACTTAAAACAACAGGCACAGTTCTGGAGGCCAGAATTCTGAAATTGTGGTGTGGCAGGGCTGCACTCTTCCTGGAAGTTCTGGGGGGAATCCATTACTTGCCTTTTTCTATCTCCTGGTGGTTTCCCAGCATCTTTGACACTCCTTTACTTAGGGCCATATCACTCCAATCTCTGCCTCTGTCTCCACGTCACTTATCCTCTGTGTGTCTGTGTCAAATCTCCTATCTCTATTTTATAAGGACATTCATGATGACATTTAGGGTCCACTCAAATAATTCATGATATACTCCTCTCGAGAGCCTTGCTTAATCATATCTTTTACAAAACAAATTAGTAATCGCAGGTTCCAGGGATTTGACATGGATATCTTTTGGGGGGCCATTTTCTGGCCTGCTATACTTCTTACAGCTACTGAAACGTGCTCTCTTTATAATTCGTCCTCTTTTTTTTTTTTTTGGAGACAGAGTCTCGCTCTGTCATCCAGGCTGTAGTGCAGTGGCACAATCTCGGCTCACTGCAACCTCTGCCTCCCAGGTTCAAGCGATTCTCCTGCCTCAGCCTCCCAAGTAGCTGGGACCACAGGCGCTGCCACCATGCCCGGCTAATTTTTTTGGTATTTTTAGTAGAGACGGGGTTTCACTGTGTTAGCCAGGATGGTCTCGATCTCCTGACCTCATGATCCACCCGCCTCGGCCTCCCAAAGTGCTGGGATTACAGGCGTGAGCCACTGCGCCCGGCCTCTTGTCCTCTTTTTGTTGATTTTTTTTCCCTTTCCTGGGAATTCTTATTAAATAGAAAATATTTGCAGGTCCTTTTTCAAGTTTGCTTTTAATCTCCTTCCAACTCTATTTTTAAGTATTAAGAACCAATATCCATTGTGTGGAACAATCTAGTGGCAGTGAAATTATCTATCTATTTATATTTGTATCTCCTTGTCCTTTCCTGGTTTTCATTAATAAATGTTGTAACAAATGAAATTCCTTTGTGGCATATGCCTGCTAAATAAAGTTTTGGTTTTCCATCCAAAACATACACCTCACAGAACATGACGAACATGATCAGTATGTCTTTTACAGGTGACAAGAACTAGAAGAGGGTAGTAGTTAAAAATATTTATATCTGCAAGCAACAGAAAAGCAACACAGGCCTTAATAAATGGTAGTTTATTATTTTTACTAACAATATTGCTGTTTACCAACTGGCTTGACATTTCAGTTAATGATCTCTTAGATTCTTGTGGGTTTTCTTCAGTCAAGAGATGGCTTCCCCAATAACTCCCAACATCATATCTGTGTTCAAGGCAGGAAAGGAGTGCAACACTAGTCATGTTGCTTCTGCTTATGAGAATAAAACAAATGCCTTTTGGAAATCCCCAGCAGACTTGTGGTTATATCTTATTGGCCAGAGCTTTCCCTAGGTTCAAGGAAAGAAGGGAAATTAGTATCTATCCTCTATAGTGAAGGTGGCAAAGTAGAAGGGGGTTTGGAATGTCTTGTTAGAAGAGCTGCAAACCAGAACTGCCTTAGAGTTAAAAGTGGCCTGCTGGTATAGAATTAGCATTCTAAAGCTCATCTATCAAAGATAGAACTGGTCCTGATTTTTCAGTCTCATGTAGACATTGACCACAGAAAACCTGTGTAGAGTTTAGCTTTCATCACTTGAGAGGCCTGCCAAAAACCTCCTCATTATCTTTCAAATGACAGAATAATGACACCAAAAGGCTTCCCCTGCTTGTGAGTGTTGAAGAACTACTCTATACCAAGAGCTGTGAAGGGGCTGAGAACTTTACCCTACTTACAAACAGACAAGTTAATCTGTTACTTATATGGAGTATCATGTAAGTGACACTCGAGGACACATGAGACTTCTAGGTCAGAGACAAGGGAATCTGTTATTCACACCAATAGTAGTAGCCAAAGTATCAACATTTTCTTTCTCTCATTCCCTGAGTCCCAATTGCCACAGGGTGATGTGAAGAGGGCGAGATGATACTGGCACATTTACTGGATTGGAGGAGAAACTCTGAGCTTATGAAACCTGAATATTTTATACTGGACAGTAAATACGCCTGCCCTGTGCTCTAGAGGGAAGCATTATCAGTACCTTCCAAAGATGCTCGCTATGAACGACCCCTGAAATGATAGTCTGAAACAAAGGCAGTCAGTGCCTCTGCCTAAAAAATATGCAGAAATGGGGGACATCCATGGGGAAGTGTCCCAGCACTTCAGTCCCTCACACACTCCTGTCTGCTAACTCCACTCTGACTGGCCATCACCACCACCATTGCAAAATCAACAGAATTGGTTTGTATGTGCCATATCGATTTGGGAAGCTTGCTAACTCTTTTTATAATGCATCTAATGATAATCATGTAATCTAATGCCCAACGTCCCTTCTCACTTCCCAGTCCCTCCAAAGACCTCGTTCCAGGGCTTCCGCCATGTTCATTGGCACTTTCACTAGCATTGAATAAGTGCATTACTTTCACGTTTGTATACTGAACAAGTTGTTGACTGAAAGACAAAAGGGTCTAACCTGAGCAAAAAATATGTCAATTATACTATCGGTAATGAGTAGTGTTGATTAAGTCTTCTGACAATGGGGAGGTGAGAATTCATCAACTCTGTTAAAAGGATAATGAGTGGTTTGGGGCATGCTATGCAGGCTTGAATTAAATGGATTTATGGGAGAATCCGACTGTAAAAACTTCACAGCAGGTCACCTTCAGCTGAGCAATATAGCTGCCTATTGACTAGTAATGAGATTTCTGTTGAAAGCGTAATAAGTTAACAGCTCAATGGGATTTTTTTCCCTAAAGCTAGAAAAACTAGGTTTTAAAAAGTGAAATTTGCTCCATTTTACCACAAGTACAGGCCAAATTCTTTGTTAAAGGTAGCACCTCTAAGAAAAGAAAATGGCATCTTCAAGTTATAAAGTAAATCATATAGATTATATTATAGGAAAGAGGTTTTAGCTTTTTTTTTTTTTTTTTTTTGAGACAGGGTCTCACTCTGTCACCCAGGCTGGAGTGCAGTGGCACGATCTCAGCTCACTGCAACCTCCGACTACCAGGTTCAAGGATTCTCATGCCTCAGACTCCAGAGCAGCTGGAATTACAGGTGCACACTACCACACCCAGGTAATTTATATATATATATATTTGTTAGAGACGAAGTTTCACCATGTTGGTCAGGCTGGTCTCGAACTCCTGACTTCAAGTGATCCACTTAAATAAAATGCTTTTAGCATTTTATTGAGCAAATATGTTTTAAAAAAACTGGTTAAAGAATTTCCATTAGGAATTTCAATAGTACCAGAAATTAATAGGCCTAGAAAAGTCATTCATATTTAGATAGGGACATACTGGGCAATATTATTTAGGAGTGAGCATTTAGTGAATGCTCAGCAGTCAGTAAATCATGCTTCATGGTCAACGGCAAGACCTTTAAAAAATTAAATCTGCCTACTCATGCTCCAGTCACTGTGATTTATCAGAAATCATGCCTGGGAAGAGAATTGATCTAGAAACAGTAGCCATTTCCGTTCATGCTCTTTAAGCACTTTATTGATAATTGATAGGTTCTCACTATGATCTCAGATGTTTAAGGATTTGACAAGTAGTTTTCCCATATAAAGAGGTCAAGGAGCTTGTTCTGAACAGGTATCCAGATGAATGCATCCAGGAGCTTGCTGACTGCTCTGACCTCGTATATTACTATTTTACAGCCAACTCCATTTATACCATCGTCTATACCACACTCTGCACTTTCCACCCCATGTCTTTGCTTATGTTGGTTTTCCCTTGCTTGGAAGGGAAACCCTTCCCTTCTTCTTTCCACCAGTAGAAACCGATTTTTCACCATCCCTTACTTCCTCCAAGATTTTCCTTACTTTGTGTTTTTCAGCATCGTGATTATAATGTACTGCATTGTCACCTCACGTGGTGTTGTTGCAAACTGCTGTTGTTACTTCTATTTATTTTCTATCTCTCTCACAACAAAGTCTCAGTGTCTATTATAATGCTAGGCATTTTATGTTTAAAAATCTTTTCCTTGCAAAATGAATGACTTTTAAGCCCACCAAGAGCCAGGAGGTGAGAACAAAAGCAAGAAAAAATCAGTTTCATCACTCTGAGATCATCAGAGCAGCTGAAGAGATTC